>NC_057797.1:50072902-50316372 GCF_018294505.1 Triticum aestivum
TTCTCCCGAAGCCAGTTCCTGTTTGTCCAGCAAGCGAAAACCTTTGAAGCCTCTGAACGTATTGAAGCCTTTCAGATTAAGGTTCATGGCTTCAGAAAAATCAGCAAGGAAGGGTGGCAGAAAGCGTCGAGGAGAAACATCAAGAGATCTGCCCGATGACCTCTCAGAGCTGTACAAGACAGATCCTGAAGAGGATTACAATCAGCGCAAGACGCGAATCCAATGGATTCGACGCTATTGGGCAGAACAGTGGTTCAAGTACAGATTTGTGACCAAGGAATATGCTGAAAAGAATGCCATCAAGCGACCATGGGGAGACATCCTCTACAAAAATCTTCAACCCAGGACCAGAGATGAAGCCATTGAACAAGGCTTCTATCCCTGCATGGTCCGTGGACCACAGCCTGCGGATGCTGACCCATCGTCCCTGCTATGGTGTCGTGACGACAATCTGTTTAAGCGCAACTTCCAGTTTGCCCAGAACTCAGCGAAGCAGAACAAGAAGACTTTGGGTTTAGATTTCAACCCTGGTCCCTCTGCTCCCCGTGCCGATGGAACTCGCGAAGCTGAACCCAATCTTCTTGGGCCCTTCTACAATCTTGAAGGCCTCATCACTCACATCGTGGTTCAAGGGACAGCCGTGAATGAGCCTGCAGATGACGCTGAATCAGATGAAGCGCCTGCAGCGCCGAAGCCAAAGAAGCTGAAGCAGCCAAAAGCTTCAAAGCCGGCCTCTGCACCAAAAATCTCACGGGCGAAGCCACTGGCAACTGCACCTCCTGAAGACAGTGTGCAGTCTGAAGATTTGTCACGCATCTCCAAGCCCCAGAAGGTCAAGATGCCTCTGCCACACACCGGCCAAGAGCTAACAGCTGCTGCCATTCTGCGCAATGATGCCATTGATCTGTCAAGTGATGAAGATCTTGCAGATGACGCTCTTGAGCAACTCATCAAGAGCAAAGAAGAAGCAGAAATCTTCAATGATCTGCCTCTCTTTGATGTAACAATCATCCACAACTTCATTGATGAGTGGTTTGACACGCCAAACATCAGCTTCGAAGATCTGCAACTACCCATTGGCCTCAGTGTCGCCTTCCATGGCGCCATTGCTTCAGAGCTAGCCCTCGCTCAGCGCATCGTCGAACTGAAGCAAAAGATTGACTATGAAAAGGCTCAGTTCAAGAAGCATATGGCCAAGCTTAGCGTGCAAGAGGTGAAAAACTTCAAGATTATGCTGCACGAGCTCAAAGAAGCCTTTCTCAAGAAACGCGCAGAAGCTCAGGGTTCTCGGGAGCGTATGAAGAGCCTGGCTGACAAGTGTGTGCAAGGCTACAACGAAGCTGAGAAGCGCAAGGCCCTTGGGCGTCCGGGCATTGATCCCAGGATGGCTGCTAAGCAGAAGAAGAAGCCCATTGTGACCGAACCTCTCGCACCAAGGCAGGAAGCAGATCCCATTGTCTTCCCAACTAGAATGACTGGCTCGAAGCCAAAAGCCGGTCAACCGCTTCAGAGCTGAAGAAGACGAGGACTGCTGAGGCTGAAGCCAGGAAGAGGAAACATCCTGAAGCCTCTCCTACTGCCCCCTCCAAGAAGCAGAGGAAGACCAAGAAAGAACGGGCTGCTCCCACAGAGCCTTTGATTGTTGAACCCATTTCCATGGTTCGTCCTGACGCTGAATGCCAACTGACAATCCATGAGCCTGCTTTCACAGAGGCTCATGAAGCTGAAGACTTTCCAGCAGCTAATCCCATCGCTGCTGACGACATTGGTCACCATGACCATGTAGAAGATGGTGCAGTCCTTCCTCAGCTCGAGCACAGCGAACTCATCAGCATTGGTCGTCCTCTGACGCCAATTGCTCAGGATGCTTCATGGGCTGATCGCCCACAAGAGGAAGAAGACTTTGAGGCCCAGCCAACTCTAACTATACAGGCGTCACCTGCGTTGCGCAGGCTTCGCAAAGGACCAAGGCCTCCAGTCTCTGCGTCTGAAACTGCTGACGACATTCCGGCTGCATCAGCCGATGAAGAAGAAGTCCCACAAGTTGCTACTCCCCTGTCCCACCAAGAAGTGGTTCTCGCGGAGAACGTGATTGTGACCGACCCTCCAGCTCGTCAAGTGGAGGTTGAAAATCTTGAGGCTGCCACCACCAACACCAATGAAGCCACTGACGCTGTCATGGCTGAAGCTAATGTGGAGATCTCACCAACAAAAGCACCAGAAGTCAGCGAAGCCACTGATCCCACTACTTCTGTTCACGCGTCTGCTGCAGGTCCTCAGTTCGACTATCATGTTGAGCACAGGCCTCAGGTACAGAAGCCAATCCCAAGATTGCCCAGGTTCCCAGGTCCTGCATCAGCACCTGGATCCTTCAATATCAATGGCTTCAGAGCAGACAACACATTCTTCAATAGCTCCAGGAACCCCTACTCAAGGGAAAGAATATCATCTGATCGGTTCTGGAGCTATCCGCAGCGAAGCTATTACTCCTGCATTCTTACAATCAAGGTCGCATCTTCCCACACAAGCGTCTTGACATTGAAGCAATAGCTGGTCTGCCCTGTCTGGAAGAAGCTCTGGATTGCTTCAAAGAGGTTGGATTGCTGCCGTTCGTCACTGACCAAGAGCATTGGAATGAAGAGTTGCTGCTCCAATTCTATGCCACACTTCACATCCGCGGGTATAACAGAGATCCGAAGACTTGGGTCCTGGAGTGGATGACAGGAAACGTTCATCACGAAGCCAAAGCCTTTGACATCATTGAGCTCACTGGTCTACCCACTCCCGGCGATCTCTACGAATCTGGCTGTCAACTTCACAGTGAAGCTGTGGAGAGCATCTTTCAGAAGCCTGAACCTAACATGAGTCAGATGCTCAGTATGATGAAGCCATTACCCCAAGATGCTGCATATCCCAAAGAGTTCTTTGTTGAAGACCTAGAGTATCTGCCAAGGACTATTTATCACATCATAAGGCGAACTCTCTGGCCCATCAAAGGGCACTCTCCACATGCCAAGCTGGAAGGTGCAATGAAGACTTTGGTCTTCTATATTCTTCATGGAAAATGCTTCAATGCACAGGACTTCTTCATTCGCCAACTTGCTGCATCAGGCTCTGATCTGTTTGGCTTGAAGTTCTACGCCCCATGGGTAATGCGGCTGATCAAACTTCACTCCGCTATCTCATATCAGCCATCTGCTCGCAATCATCGGATTTTTCTGCCTGATGTGGATATGTCTATTGAAGCCATCTATCCTGAGCCTGCCAAGGAACCTCTAAGTCTTCAGAATGCAGAGCATCAAAGTTTTTCTCAGAACATTGAAGGAGTTGAAGCAGTCACTCGTGTGTATCCTTTGGCTGGCACTACACGTGCACCGCATCCTGCTCTCACTGAAGCCACTGACAGTACAACTGCCCCACGACCCAAGAAGCGCACTCGTGTTCTCAATGACCGAGAGCTTCTTGTGGCTCTTCATCAGAAACAGGATAGGCATCATGACTGGCTGAAGCGTCAAATGCAAAGCCTCTTGGTGGATGTTAATCGCATTCGCAATCTTGCCACCAAGAATGCCTTTGTTGCTCATGAAACCTCTCGACGCACATGGAAAGGGCTGACGCTGATGTGTTCTGAAGATGATCTTCAAGAGGATGGCTTCTCTGAGCGCTTCAAGTTTGACTCCACACCTCCTCGAAGGGCAGTGCTGCGACGAACTCCATCTCTTGAAGACTCTGAGTTCTCTTCCTCTGCTGCAACTGTAAATGCCAGAGTGATCGAGGATGACGACGATGCTACTTCACCGCCGCCTCCTTCAGCACGCTTCGACACTGCTCCAAGCTCTTCTGCACCGCCGAACACCACCAACGACCCTGCTGCTTCACCTACTCTTCATGGGAACGAGTAGAGGCTCTATGTCTTCAAACCTTTTTGGTCCTTACTGACAAAAGGGGGAGAAGCATATGAGTTTAATAGTCTTCAAGCGGGTCCATATGGGCGGGTGCTTCATATTTTGCTTCGTGTTTACAACTCTCGTTTTGATACATTTGGTTCTTTGAGTTGTAACACTTAAACTCGATGGTCGTCTGCTACCTATTTGCCATTTTGTGATGCGATGATAAATTCCGCATGTGCGACGATAAATTCCGCACTTAGATCATTTTGCAGACGTCCATTTTCCATTATGCATGTCATTATCTTCACATACCTTCACATGCATAGTGGATTGTCATCATAAGTTGAAGAGGATCTCCACAAGCACAACCTGCCATGTGCATTTGCATTCCAAAAGCAAACTACTTATATGCACATCTTCAGGGGGAGCCCTTGCAACTTATGAAGACAATTCCTTATCCTTTACAATTTCACATATTATATTCCCCGTTGAAAACTTCAACTAGTTTGTCATCAATCACCAAAAAGGGGGAGATTGTAAGTGCATCTAGTGCCACCCCTAGTTGGTTTTGGAGTATTGACGACAAACCTAGTTGAGGGACTAATGTGTTTGTGAGAATTGCAGGATAACACAGGTAGAAGTCCCTCATTGATTCGGTTTTCCTACCAGAGATGACCCCTAAAAATGTATGAAGACATTGATGTCAAAGGTGGTATATGAAGATATTCACATTGAAGACTATGACAAGAGAAGACATCGCATGAAGCCTATGGAGCTCGAAGACTTAGATCTTTCGTAGTTCTTTTTCTTCTTCTTTGTTGAGTCATAGGAACCACCGTACTGTTAAGTGGGGTCCAAGAGAACCAGTCAGAATGACTGAAGTGATGCTTAACCAAAACCTATGTCTTCGAGTGAAGACTATGAGAGCGAATCTTGTCCAGAGTCGGACAAGTCAGCTTTGCTTGTAGCCCAAGTAAAGTTGCCGTGTGAGTTTGAAATCTGGCCGTTGGAACACGTGTCAGTTCCTTAGTGACCCAGGGTCATTTCGGACAAATCAGGTCGGGTTGCCTAGTGGCTATAAATAGCCCACCCCCTACAACCAAAAATGGTTGGCTGCTCAGAGTTAGTATACGGCTTTTGTCGTTTGAGAGCAACCCACCTCGAAGCCTTTGAGAGAGAATTCCTTGCAAGGATAAAGCCCTAACCACCCAGAGCCAAAGAGAATTAGGCATCACTTAAGTCTTCTTGTCTGTGTGATCTGAAGACTTATTACACTTGAGGACTGTGAATCCTCCAGCCGGTTAGGCATCGCATTCTGAGCATCCAAGAGACATTGTGGATTGCCGGTGAACAAAGTCTGTGAAGGTTTGGGAGTCTACCTTGAAGACTTACCAGAGTGATTGGGCGAGGTCTGTGTGACCTTAGCTCAAGGGGAATACGGTGAGGATTGGGTGTCCTGAGCTGCGTGTTCAGGACTTGGTGTCCGGGACTGTGTGTCCTCAGGTTTAAATACCTAGCCGCCCTAACCAGACGTACAGTTGTCACAGCAACTGGAACTGGTCCAACACATCATTGTCTTCAACGAGTCACTGGTTTCATTCTCCCCTTCTCTTTACGTACTGTTACTCCTTGTGAAGTCATTGTATGATTGCACTATCTTTTATCTTCACTGAGTGACTGCGTGTTCTGTTTGGATTCATAATATCTCCCTACCTGATCCTTACTACATTGCTGCTATTAGTCGTTGTGCTTTCACTCTATTGAATACTTGACTATGGCTTGCCTAGTGTAGTCTACCTTCCGCTGCAGGGTAATAGGTTTATATCTATCGTTTGTCTTCATAACTTCGACGTTTTGAAGACTTTTATAAAAATCGCCTATTCACCCCCTCTAGTTGATATAACGCACTTTCAAGAGCAAGTTCATAGGGTGCATGGATCACTAGCAAAACTGGGGACAAAACTGAATCTCATGTTAACAATCTGCCAGCAACAATATTTAGCAAAAGCAGAGCATGGAAATGACATGCTACACTACTCCATAATTTCAACCAGAGGCATGAATGTATATAGAAATACCCCATCTTCAAAACAGTCTTGCTGAACTACCTCAAAATATGCATGATCTCATGGTAGCAACATGACAACATGGCATCAAAATGTAACAGGAAATGACGTGTGCTAGTCACCACATAACTCATAAAAATACAAGGCTTGCACCATTGTAAAGATGACATGATGGCATGTAGACATCATGCTCATAGGATGCACACACAAAATGCAATGAAAATGACAAATCAACAAGTTAAGTTGAATTCCAGCAGACAACATCATATAGCACTTTTGCAACGAGGATTAGGGCATCAATATGGACAGTAACATGCATGCAAATGACACTAACATGAAGAGCATCAAGAGATGAACATTTTGATATATCATGCATGCAAAATAGAGCTACGGTAATGGAGATATGGCATATCAAAGAGGGTCCCAAAATGTTGAAAATTACGGGACTTAGACGAATTCATCACCTCCAGATGTAGGGTTCTGGGCACGGGAACCGAGGTCGCCGGATCTTCGCCAGAGAGAATGGAGTCGTGGCAGAGGGAGTGGAGGAGGGAGTTGCCGGCGAGGGGGGTGGGGGTCCGGATCCAGGCCGGGGAGGTCGCCGGAGTCGTGGGATGGCGCCGATGGAGAGGTGCGGCGAGCTTTGCGCGGATGCGGCAGGGTTAGTGGCAAGGTCTGTGGCGAGGAGCGGGCGGTCCGGCACGGTGGGGCACGCGCTGGTGCCGGCGAGGGCCGGCGGAGGAGTGCGCGGGTGGCGCAGGGCAGCTCAGGCCCGATCTGGCCCGGGGCGGGCTCCCCGTGGGCCGAGCGGGCCGACAGCGGCTGTGTCGGCGGAGGGACAGGTGGCGGCCCGTGATTCGTCCAGCGCAGCGGCGCGGACGCGTCCGGACCGGGCAGACGTTTCCGGCGGCGGCGGAGGAGGGGAAGCTAGGGTTTTGGACGAAAATTCGGGGGAGAGGGCATATTTATAGGTAGGGGGAGCTAGGAGAGTCCAAATGAGGTGCGATTTTCGCCCACACGATCGTGATCCAATGACGGAGAGCATGGAGGGGGTTTAGATGGGCTAGTAGGCCGTTTTGGAGGGGTGTTGGGCTGCAACAAGAGAGGGGCTTTTGCGGTTACCCGGTTAACCGTTGGGGCATCAAATGACCTCCAAATGGAACGAAGTTTGACAGGTGGCCTACTGGTGATATACCAAGGCCACTCGAAAAATCTGGACCCATTCCGAGAACGTTTTTCTCCTGCTCACGAAACGAGATTTGAGGGGTGCAACAGGTGCATGTGGGAGTGTCGGATTGCAAAACGGACAACGGGGAAAATGACCGGATGCATGAGACGAACACAAATGCAAATGAGATGCACATGATGACATGATATGAAATGCATGACACAAACAAAATGCAAAACGATAGACAAAACCCAGCCACGAAGGAAATATCATATCGCATAGCCGGAAAAGGCAAGAGTTGGAGTTACAATTAAGGAAAGTTACATCTGGGGTGTTACAACACTCCACCACTACAAGAGGATCCCGCCCTGAGATCGAGGACTGAAAGAACTCCCGATATTCAGAATGGAGGTGATCCTCGTGCTCCCAGGTGGCTTCTCGGTCGAAATGGTGCGACCACTTAACTTTCACGAATTTGATTGACTTGTTGCGAGTCTTGCGCTCGGTTTCCTCAAGAATAGCAACGGGATGCTCATGATAAGACAAATCTTCTTGGAGGTCAATCTCTTCGAAGTTGATAGTGCGCTCAGCCGTCTTGAAGCACTTGCTAAGCTGTGACACGTGAAACACGTCGTGCACGTTTGCGAAGTTGGACGGAAGCTCGAGTTGATAGGTGAGGTCGCCTCTTCTACCAATGATCTTGAAAGGACCCACGTATCTCGGGGTAATCTTCCCTTTCATACCAAAGCGTCGAGTGCCTTTCATTGGAGAGACGCGGAGGTAGACATGGTCTCCGATCTCGAAAGCCAAGTCATGGTGCTTGCTATCTGATAACCCACAAGTATAGGTGTCACATCCCTAGCTTCTGGTAATGCACCAGGCTAGACCTCATGTGAGCATCATGTTTTATTTCAAATGAAATTTGAATTGAGGAATTTTCAAAGCCTCAGAAACCTTCTAAGAATGATCAACATTAGAATCTCGTCAAAGAAGTCCAAAAAAAATGTTCCTCTTAGTCTCTGAAAATATTGCAAAGAGGTAAAACTCAAAACAATATTTTTGGTATCTCAGAGTTAATTATTTTGGGCCATTTGAATTAATCCAATAACTATTTGCTTTGGATTTATATTTAATATATATTAAATATGACTCCAATAATTCTGGAAGTTTGTGAGTGGCTTTGTATATATTTTGGCAAGCCACATAAAAATCTACAGAATTTATTTAAATGATTTAGTTGCTAAACTAAATCAAAACAAACTACAGAAAATAGAAAACAGTAAATAATAAAAAGAGCAAAGCCTACCTGGCCTTACCCGTGCAGCCCACCAGAGCCGGCCCAGCTCCTGTGCTAGTCCAGCACTGTGCGTCCCAGCCCACCTCCTCCCCCTTGTCCTCTTCCTCCTCTGCCAAGAGGACGAACAGAGGCGAGGCGTGGCGCGCGCCGACGCTGCCTCGGCCACCTCCTGCTTCCCCTGGCCACCTCCTGCTTCCCCTGGCCGCGTGGATGAATGCCCGGTGACGTCCCGATCCGCCCGACCTCTCTCACTCCTCCCCTGCTCCCTCTCTCGCCGTTTCCCACCTCACCGAACACGCTCGCCGCCGCCGACGAGCTCCCTCGTGGCCACCGGCCACCCCTAGCCTCGCCGATGCGCTCAAAGGCTCCGCCTCGACCCCCTCCTTCCTCCCCACCGACCCACGGCCCTCCGGAAGCCCTGCAACGCCGCCACCATCGCTGTTCCGTCGCCGGCCACCGAAGCTCACCGCCGTCGATTCGCCGCCTCCGACGCCTCCCCGAGCTCCCCGAGGCCACCGTCGCAACCCCCGTGAGCTCCTCCGTCGTTTCGCCCTCCCCGTTTAGTCGCGCTCGCCCTCTAGCTGTCGTCTCCACCATGGCCGAACCTTCGCCGCCGCCGCACTCGTCGCCGATGATGCTCCGGTGACCATTTGGTCCCGGGCATGCGCCCAACGCGCTCCCCGCATCGCGTAGAGCCTCTGTGGCACTTTGCCGCGCTTGTTTGCGCACCGCAGGCCCATCCCCACTTGCACCCGAGCTTCGGCCGCCGCCGAGCTCGTCGCCGGCACCACTCCGGCCACTTCCCGGCTGCGCCACCACCACAGTTGGATACGGACGAGCGTCCGCATCCCGAAGCTGTGCTCCGCGCGCCAAACCGAGCCCTGTGGGCAAAACCCGAGGCTCGCCACCGCGGCTGGCCTCGCCGGCGTCAAGCCGCCGGTGGGGTTGACCCATGTTGACCACGGCGGGACCCTCCCCTGTGTCCATGACAGGTGGGGCCGGCCTGTTAGTTAGGTTAGGATTAGTGTTAACTAAAAATTAGTTAGACTAATTACACTGACATGCGGGCCCCGCCCGGCTAACCAAGTTAGTTAGGGTTAATTTTAATTAGTTAGTTAGTCCAGACACTGACATGCAGGGCCCACAGGTCAGTTTGACCTGGACGGCGCCCGTTGACCTGCTGACGTCATGCCAACGTCATGCTGACGTAATAATTCCTTTCTGGAATTTAAATAAATCTTAAATGATTTAATATTTTCAGAAAATGCCCTAAACTTCTAAAATTCATAGAAATTCAACCGTAACTCCAAATTAAATAATTTATATATGAAAAATTATCAGAAAAATTCAAGGAATCCATCTGTACCATTTTCATGCATGTTAGAACAACTTATAGCTGCTATTTAGCACAAATCAATTAAATGGCATTTGAATAATCACATATGGAGTTTGAATTTGAATCTTGTATTCAAACCAACTTCATTTAATCTGGTTTTAGGTGCATTAGCCCAAAACACATTCATATTGCCATGTCATAGCATGCATCATATTGTGCATTGCATTGATCGTGTTTTTCTGTATTTGCCGGTAATTGTCCCCTCTCGATAGACGTGTACCGGCGATGTGATCGTTGACACCGATGAAGAGCTATATTATCTTCAGAAGTGCCAGGCAAGCAAAACCCCCTTGTTCATTCCGATAAAATCCCACTCTCTCGCTCCTGCTCTCTTTTACTGCATTAGGACAACAACGACATATTTGATACTTGCTGCGGTAGCTGAACCCTTTATCCTTTGCATGACCTGTCATTGCCACAGTAAATAGATGAAACCCACTAGCATGAGTAGGAGTTGTTTGAGCCCTGATGTGCCTACTCATTCATGCTTGTTTGTCATGCCTGCTACTGCTTAGAGTTGAGTCAGGTCTGATTCATCGGGGATGAATCAGAGGCGTGTGAACATGTCCTACTATGGGTGAACTAAGTGTGTGAACACGATTTGGTAAAGGTAGCGGTGAGAGGCCATGTAGGAGTACATGGTGGGTTGTCTCATTGCAGCCGTCCTCAGGAACCGAGTTCTGTGTTTTGTGATCCATGACCAGTTACTACCACACATTGGGTTCCGGTAACTCGACCCCTCTCGACTTATTAATCAACATGATCTCTGTCCAGGAGTTGCAACTAGTTTCTGGTGTTTGTAGGTAGTGTTAGTAGTCTACCAAGTGGCACCCGGTACAGGTGGGCTTGGGACAGACTAGGCACGGTGGCCCGGTGTACCAAGTGGCACCCGGTTGGTGGGCTTGGGAACCCTGCACACATCGTTTGGGGCCGTAAGCGACACCCCGGCCGGATCTCCTTGCGGATGGAACCCGAATAGGCGATAAACCTGGACTAGAGACTTGTTCGGTTAGTCAGGTCGTGGCCGACTCCCTCGCCCGGCTTCCGCTTGAAGGTTGCCGAGGTACATGACGTGTACAGGGCGATAAGTGGCGAAAGCGTGTGTGAAGAAGTACACCCCTGCAGGGTTAACATCATCTATTCGAATAGCCGGATTCCTCGGATATGGAAACTTGGACCCCTTGCATAGTTCATAGACAAGTGAAAGTGGATACTCTGAAATACGCAAGATAAGCGTGAGTGCTATGGATGGCGTTCTCGTAGGGAGACGGGAGCGGATCCATAGTGGTGTATTGATATGGTGAATATGTGGACTCGTGTGCGCCACCTCAAAAGAGTTACTTGCAGTCGTAGTTCAGGATAGCCACCGAGTCAAAGCTGGCTTGCTGCAGTTAAACTCCACCACCCCCTTGTTGATAATGATGCATATGTAGTTAGTTCTGATGTAAGTCTTGCTGGGTACATTTGTACTCACGTTTGCCTATTTTATGTTTTTGCAGAGAGACTTCAGTCTCACTAGTAGTTCCGCGTGGACTTCGACGTTTAGCTTGTTACCTCAGCTACGATCTTGTGCCCTCGGCAGGATCTGGTAGATAGTCAGGCTCCTCAGCCTTTTTCATTTATAGATGTCTGTACTCAGACATGATAGCTTCCGCTTGTGCTTTGATTTGTATGCTCTGAGTGTTGGGTCATGAGACCCATGTTTGTAATATCTCGCTCCTCGGAGCCTATTGAATAATTACTTGAGTTGTAGAGTCATGTTGTGATGCCATGTTGTATCTGCACATATCGAGCATATTGTGTGTATGTTGTTGAAATGCTTGGTATGTGTGGGATCTGACTATCTAGTTGTTTATCCTTAGTAGCCTCTCTTACCGGGAAATGTCTCCTAGTGTTTCCACTGAGCCATGGTAGCTTGCTACTGCTCCGGAACACTTAGGCTGGCCGGCATGTGTCCTTCTTCGTTCCTGTGTCTGTCCCTTCGGGGAAATGTCACGCGATGATTACCGGAGTCCTGTTAGCCCGCTACAGCCCGGTTCACCGGAGTCCTGCTAGCCCAGTGCTACAGCCTGGATTCACTCGCTGATGACCGACACGTTCGATGTTGGGTCATGGATGCCTGTCCCTGTAAGTTTGTGCCACTTTGGGTTTACAACTAGCCATGTCAGCCCGGGCTCCTTACCATATGGATGCTAGCGACACTATCATATACGTGTGCCAAAATACGCAAACGGTCCCGGGCAAAGGTAAGGCGACACCCGTGGGAATACCGTGCGTGAGGCCGCAAAGTGATATGGGGTGTTACATGCTAGATCGATGTGGCATTGAGTCGGGGTCCTGACAGCGTTGGTATCAGAGCTTGACTGCCTGTAGGATTACCAAGCCAAACTGGTCAAAGTTGAGTCTAGAAATTCTTTAGTTATATACGGGAATTGATTGTGGGATGGAACGTAAGGCTCTTTTACTCCTTATACCTTATGCCCTTCTGATCTGAGTCATCTTATTTTCCTACGGGGATTAAGAACTAGGCTATCTCTTCTTTCTATCAGGATCACGTGTTACTAATCCGTAGACTTATAGATTGTTGGATTTAAGCTTGAGTTCAGTTTCTTCTATTTCCGTACGTTAAATGTTGATCTCGAAACCTTGATATTGTGCTCCTGAGTGGTTATGCCACCATTTTTGTGAATGTCTCAAATCTTTCTGAGCATTTACAGCCGTTATGCTGTCCGAGTCATTTCAGGTTTCTAAATAGTCGGATGCATTTGCAAATCCCTTCCTCCTGTTTCTGATGTGCCTTTGGTCAGATTAATCACACAAATCAGTGAGTTGAGGTACTTTATTGCCTTGACCTATATGTTGGAGCTAGTATTATGACCCTAGGTGTCTTAGGGGATCATCTAGTAATTTAGCCATGATTTGTGTTCCCAGTGTGATGATTCTGGCCATCATTCTCGAAAGCATCCCGTGATGCTACTTAGTAGTAGGTATTCTATTCCTGGGTTCTTGAACCCGAGATTCACTCTACTTACTTCATGTTGATAGTAATTGCTAGCGCCTTTAGGATATTAGTAACCTTTGCGATAGTCCTCAAGGTCCGTGGTATATCCTTCTTCCAAATACCATGAACCACTTACGGCAAAAGTTTGTTGGATCAAAAGATCACAACAGGAGTGCTCTCTATGGGTTCTCCATTCATAATTGTGACTCTGCCAGTTCTACCTTTCCGCATGGATTGTCCGGAAGAAATATGTTGAACTCGTTCGACATGCTAATCTATGCATTCACAACTCAGAAAATCATATGTTCCTTTGAGTTGTCCCTCTTTAGTTGTTTTCTGGCCGTCGTCTATCAATTGATAGTCAGGAGTAATTGTGCATTCGTGTTATCAATGCTTATTACTCTTGTGGTCCGTCAAGCCATTCTGTCCTGAATGACTTGGAGAAACAAACTCCAGTACCTCATCCATATTTAGGATTGGGTCAAAGTAGTTGTGTTCCGCAGATCAAGTTACAATCCAGCTTCTGGTCTGCTCTACCCTGAAGTATTACCATCTTTATATCAAGAATTTCATGAGAATTGCACCACCTTTTGTGAATTCTTGACATAGTGATACTTCTCGCCATCCTTTTCCATTCCTCGGTTCCGTGTTGTTGCAGCCGGAGTGCCGACAAGTGAATCATGATGTGTGAACTCAATACTCCTAGCAACCCCATTGCTTGGTAGTTAAAGGACAATAATTTCATTCTTAGTGTGTTGGTTATTGAATCATCATTCTAAGATTGATCGTGCTACCTAGTCCTTATTTTGGTGCACCCTTCGATTGATGAGTTAGGATCTTGTCAAGTTCTCACCCATTTGATCATATCGTCTTGCCCTCAAAAGCGAGATTGTTCCCGAGCTTAGTAACATATCGGTGGTTCGTGATTTCCGAAGATCTTCTCGGAAGTATTACCAGGTTGTCACCTGACCGCTATGTTGAGCTCGTGATCAAGTTGGTTTCTTGTGAACCACCTTCTCTCCAAGAATCGGTGTCAGATATCCCTGAGCTAGTTGGTTAAGCTAAACGACAACTTGGAGGGTTGGAAGATAAAAGCTTGCCTGACTTAGTTCGTTCCAAAGGGATATTCTTGTGTAGTGTGTGTTGAAGAAAGATGATATCTTCATCGATTGGTCCCTGTGATCAGTTGCTGGACCTATTGCCTTATCAATCCTTTGATTTGAGTGTGGGCTATCGTCAAATCAAGTCAGAACCAACGATGTTCGTAATGTTGTCTTACTCGTGATTGATCCCTCGAGCATACACCATTATATCTTTTGGGTCTGACCAATGCTATCACCGTGTTCACACGATGGTGGAAGTCCAGTGATATGGAAATTCCGATGAGTTGTTGTTGAGTCCATTGACAACATCCTTATCTCCTCCATGATGTTGTTGAACATTAAGTTAGTGTTGGAAACTTTTGAAAACATTTTCTTCATGCTAGCTCATGAAGTACTTGTTTGATGAAAGGAGTGACTTCCTTTGATTCACGTGCATTTTGATGTAAGTTGCCGTCGTGAATTCGAGAAAGTTTGTTTTGATCCTTTGGAATCATCCCAAGTCGGTCATGCACGTGCGAAGAATTATGTGGTCTGTTAGACTGATCATCTTCATTCCATATGTGTTCCGAGCACACCAAGCCACTGATTGAGTTGTTCAAAGATAAAGGAGTCTGTCCAAGGTGAACTCTTTGGACTTCCACGCGTGGAGACTTCGATGTCATTAATGATGGTTCCCCACCTGAACTTGGTAGTGTTTTATTGTAAGACTACCACGTGATAATGTTTGTCTAGGACAACGTGTTCACATGTGTGTAGCAGAACCAGCTTGTGTTTTGGAGCTTGCTATCATAGTTCATTTCCCGAGAATCTCGCAACGTCATCTCGTCGATTTGTGTTGCAAACTTTCATTTTTCTTCCTAGACTCGATGAGTCTGGAATATCCTAACCCCAACTAGATCTGAATCTCAGGCAGATATAATTGTTGGAACATTTCCCAAGAACTATAATACTGGTCCCTCGATAACCGGTAATGTGGATGTCGTGGTCAACACACCCAGCCGGGAGACCTAATATTGTAGTATCTTGATTGAAGAAGTTGGCCACCTCCCCATAAGGATTTCGTAGGATTTACTCTCTAGTTGTGCCTTATGATTTGTTGTGTTCCCGAAGTCCGACCTTCTACTTGATGTTCTAGATACCAGACCATTTCTATGAATGGGTTACACTAGCACATCAAGGAGAACATTAGAAGCGGAGTGCTAAATGTCTCTCGGTCGATCATCTAGATTTTATTTCCTTGGCCTCGCTAAGGTGAAATCTGAGAAAGTGTTATCTTCCTTTGCATCTGCATCCTCCATCACCATTCATCGTGGTAGCAAGTTGTGTTGCCAGGATCCTTGACACGGATATTGGTAAAACCTTGATGATTATGGAAATGCTCAAGTTCTTGAGAGCACGCACAAGCGCTACGTGTTATCATCGGCACTAACTGGGTTTGCTCTCAGTTTCCTCGACAATGCTATGACCTATTCAAACAGTGAATTCACTCTCTATTGTTGGGTTCTTCCCCAGTTACCAGAATCATTCCCAGTATTTGCATTTTGTTCCCAGCTTGCACCGCCAATGTGCCATTCTACCATGGGTCTCTTCCATTTTCGGTGATAAGCAAAATCATCCATTACGTTGTCTTCAACAAGGTAATCCACATCATCCAAGTCCGAGTATGCCATTCTACCGACCCCCTCCAAACGATCGCTCGAGAATTGCCTTAGACTGGTTTAAAGAGTTTCAATGATCTCTGAATCAAAGGTAATTCTTTTGCCACTTAAGGGGATATATCTACGAGTCACCATCCCTAAGTTGTCTCGTTATGGTATCATAGCAACTCAACTCCTCGCTACGTTGACAACCGTTCACCACCTTCTTAGGTGTGGAATCGTTGTCTACCTAGTGAACCTTCGTCATCTGTTCCACTCCATCCCTCTAGAGGTGTGCTTCGTCTCTCAGCTCGAGAGATGTTGTTATGTCTCATTCTGTGGGTTAATCCTGAGTTGTTCGACCTTCAAGAGTAACAATTCTTTTAGGGTCTTTCCTTTCCTCTCGTTGTCATGTTAGCTGGAGTTCTCAGAGCAAGACTTCGAGACAATGATGGTGGACGAATCAACGTCCATTTGAAGTGCAACAGGATCGTGAAGATTATACTAGTCTGCGTTACCCCTTCACCTTACCCTACGCTTGAATCTCGAGACGAGATTCTTGTTTAGTGGGGGTGAGTTGTCACATCCCTAGCTTCTGGTAATGCACCAGGCTAGACCTCATGTGAGCATCATGTTTTATTTCAAATGAAATTTGAATTGAGGAATTTTCAAAGCCTCAGAAACCTTCTAAAAATGATCAACATTAGAATCTCCTCAAAGAAGTCCAAAAAAAATGTTCCTCTTAGTCTCTGAAAATATTGCAAAGAGGTAAAACTCAAAACAATATTTTTGGTATCTCAGAGTTAATTATTTTGGGCCATTTGAATTAATCCAATAACTATTTGCTTTGGATTTATATTTAATATATATTAAATATGACTCCAATAATTCTGGAAGTTTGTGAGTGGCTTTGTATATATTTTGGCAAGCCACATAAAAATCTACAGAATTTATTTAAATGATTTAGTTGCTAAACTAAATCAAAACAAACTACAGAAAATGGAAAACAGTAAATAATAAAAAGAGCAAAGCCTACCTGGCCTTACCCGTGCAGCCCACCAGAGCCGGCCCAGCTCCTGTGCTGGTCCAGCACTGTGCGGCCCAGCCCACCTCCTCCCCCTTGTCCTCTTCCTCCTCTGCCAAGAGGACGAACAGAGGCGAGGCGTGGCGCGCGCCGACGCTGCCTCGGCCACCTCCTGCTTCCCCTGGCCACCTCCTGCTTCCCCGGGCCGCGTGGATGAATGCCCGGTGACGTCCCGATCCGCCCGACCTCTCTCACTCCTCCCCTGCTCCCTCTCTCGCCGTTTCCCACCTCACCGAACACGCTCGCCGCCGCCGACAAGCTCCCTCGTGGCCACCGGCCACCCCTAGCCTCGCCGATGCGCTCAAAGGCTCCGCCTCGACCCGCTCCTTCCTCCCCACCGACCCACGGCCCTCCGGAAGCCCTGCAATGCCGCCACCATCGCCGTTCCGTCGCCGGTCACCGAAGCTCACCGCCGTCGATTCGCCGCCTCCGACGCCTCCCCGAGCTCCCCGAGGCCACCGTCGCAACCCCCGTGAGCTCCTCCGTCGTTTCCCCCTCCCCGTTTAGTCGCGCTCGCCCTCTAGCTGTCGTCTCCACCATGGCCGAACCTTCGCCGCCGCCGCACTCGTCGCCGATGATGTTCCGGTGACCATTTGGTCCCGGGCATGCACCCAACGCGCTCCCCGCATCGCGTAGAGCCTCTGTGGCACTTTGCCGCGCTTGTTTGCGCACCGCAGGCCCATCCCCACTTGCACCCGAGCTTCGGCCGCCGCCGAGCTCGTCGCCGGCACCACTCCGGCCACTTCCCCGCCGCGCCAGCACCACAGTTGGATACGGACGAGCGTCCGCATCCCGAAGCTGTGCTCCGCGCGCCAAACCGAGCCCTGTGGGCAAAACCCGAGGCTCGCCACCGCGGCTGGCCTCGCCGGCGTCAAGCCGCCGGTGGGGTTGACCCATGTTGACCACGGCGGGACCCTCCCCTGTGTCCATGACAGGTGGGGCCGGCCTGTTAGTTAGGTTAGGATTAGTGTTAACTAAAAATTAGTTAGACTAATTACACTGACATGCGGGCCCCGCCCGGCTAACCAAGTTAGTTAGGGTTAATTTTAATTAGTTAGTTAGTCCAGACACTGACATGCAGGGCCCACAGGTCAGTTTGACCTGGACGGCGCCCGTTGACCTGCTGACGTCATGCCAACGTCATGCTGACGCAATAATTCCTTTCTGGAATTTAAATAAATCTTAAATGATTTAATATTTTCAGAAAATGCCCTAAACTTCTAAAATTCATAGAAATTCAACCGTAACTCCAAATTAAATAATTTATATATGAAAAATTATCAGAAAAATTCAAGGAATCCATCTGTACCATTTTAATGCATGTTAGAACAACTTATAGCTGCTATTTAGCACAAATCAATTAAATGGCATTTGAATAATCACATATGGAGTTTGAATTTGAATCTTGTATTCAAACCAACTTCATTTAATCTGGTTTTAGGTGCATTAGCCCAAAACACATTCATATTGCCATGTCATAGCATGCATCATATTGTGCATTGCATTGATCGTGTTTTTCTGTATTTGCCGGTAATTGTCCCCTCTCGATAGACGTGTACCGGCGATGTGATCGTTGACACCGATGAAGAGCTATATTATCTTCAGAAGTGCCAGGCAAGCAAAACCCCCTTGTTCATTCCGATAAAATCCCACTCTCTCGCTCCTGCTCTCTTTTACTGCATTAGGACAACAACGACATATTTGATACTTGCTGCGGTAGCTGAACCCTTTATCCTTTGCATGACCTGTCATTGCCACAGTAAATAGATGAAACCCACTAGCATGAGTAGGAGTTGTTTGAGCCCTGATGTGCCTACTCATTCATGCTTGTTTGTCATGCCTGCTACTGCTTAGAGTTGAGTCAGGTCTGATTCATCGGGGATGAATCAGAGGCGTGTGAACATGTCCTACTATGGGTGAACTAAGTGTGTGAACACGATTTGGTAAAGGTAGCGGTGAGAGGCCATGTAGGAGTACATGGTGGGTTGTCTCATTGCAGCCGTCCTCAGGAACTGAGTTCTGTGTTTTGTGATCCATGACCAGTTACTACCACACATTGGGTTCCGGTAACTCGACCCCTCTCGACTTATTAATCAACATGATCTCTGTCCAGGAGTTGCAACTAGTTTCTGGTGTTTGTAGGTAGTGTTAGTAGTCTACCAAGTGGCACCCGGTACAGGTGGGCTTGGGACAGACTAGGCACGGTGGCCCGGTGTACCAAGTGGCACCCGGTTGGTGGGCTTGGGAACCCTGCACACATCGTTTGGGGCCGTAAGCGACACCCCGGCCGACTTGTTCGGTTAGTCAGGTCGTGGCCGACTCCCTCGCCCGGCTTCCGCTTGAAGGTTGCCGAGGTACATGACGTGTACAGGGCGATAAGTGGCGAAAGCGTGTGTGAAGAAGTACACCCCTGCAGGGTTAACATCATCTATTCGAATAGCCGGATTCCTCGGATATGGAAACTTGGACCCCTTGCATAGTTCATAGACAAGTGAAAGTGGATACTCTGAAATACGCAAGATAAGCGTGAGTGCTATGGATGGCATTCTCGTAGGGAGACGGGAGCGGATCCATAGTGGTGTATTGATATGGTGAATATGTGGACTCGTGTGCGCCACCTCAAAAGAGTTACTTGCAGTCGTAGTTCAGGATAGCCACCGAGTCAAAGCTGGCTTGCTGCAGTTAAACTCCACCACCCCCTTGTTGATAATGATGCATATGTAGTTAGTTCTGATGTAAGTCTTGCTGGGTATATTTGTACTCACGTTTGCCTATTTTATGTTTTTGCAGAGAGACTTCAGTCTCACTAGTAGTTCCGCGTGGACTTCGACGTTTAGCTTGTTACCTCAGCTACGATCTTGTGCCCTCGGCAGGATCTGGTAGATAGTCAGGCTCCTCAGCCTTTTTCATTTATAGATGTCTGTACTCAGACATGATAGCTTCCGCTTGTGCTTTGATTTGTATGCTCTGAGTGTTGGGTCATGAGACCCATGTTTGTAATATCTCGCTCCTCGGAGCCTATTGAATAATTACTTGAGTTGTAGAGTCATGTTGTGATGCCATGTTGTATCTGCACATATCGAGCATATTGTGTGTATGTTGTTGAAATGCTTGGTATGTGTGGGATCTGACTATCTAGTTGTTTATCCTTAGTAGCCTCTCTTACCGGGAAATGTCTCCTACTGTTTCCACTGAGCCATGGTAGCTTGCTACTGCTCCGGAACACTTAGGCTGGCCGGCATGTGTCCTTCTTCGTTCCTGTGTCTGTCCCTTCGGGGAAATGTCACACGATGATTACCGGAGTCCTGTTAGCCCGCTACATCCCGGTTCACCGGAGTCCTGCTAGCCCAGTGCTACAGCCTAGATTCACTCGCTGATGACCGACACGTTCGATGTTGGGTCATGGATGCCTGTCCCTGTAAGTTTGTGCCACTTTGGGTTTACGACTAGCCATGTCAGCCCGGGCTCCTTACCATATGGATGCTAGCGACACTATCATATACGTGTGCCAAAAGACGCAAACGGTCCCGGGCAAAGGTAAGGCGACACCCGTGGGAATACCGTGCGTGAGGCCGCAAAGTGATATGGGGTGTTACATGCTAGATCGATGTGGCATTGAGTCGGGGTCCTGACAATAGGGGATCGCAACAGTTTTCGAGGGTAGAGTATTCAACCCAAATTTATTGATTCGACACAAGGGGAGCCAAAGAATATTATCAAGTATTAACAGTTGAGTTGTCAATTCAATCGCACCTGAAAGACTTAATATCTGCAGCAAAGTATTTAGTAGCAAAGTAATATGGAAGTAGCGGTAACGGTGGCAAAGGTAACAGTAGCATTTTTGTAGTGATTGTAATAGTGGAAACAGAAAAGTAACTAATTAAAGATCAATATGTGAAAAGCTCGTAGGCAATGGATTAGTGATGGATAATTATGTCGGATGCGATTCCTCATACAACAGTTATAACATAGGGTGACACAGAACTAGCGCCAGTTCATCAATGTAATGTAGGCATGTATTCCGAATATAGTCATACGTGCTTATGGAAAAGAACTTGCATGACATCTTTTGTCCTATCCTCCCATGGCAGCGGGGTCCTATCCGAAACTAAGGGATATTAAGGCCTCCTTTTAATAGATTACCGGAACAAAGCATTAACACTTAGTGAATACATGAACTCCTCAAACTACGGTCATCACCGGGAGTGGTCCCGATTGTTGTCAGTTCGGGGTTACCGGATCATAACACATAGTAGGTGACTAGTGACTTGCAAAATAGGATCAAGAACTCACATATATTCATGGAAACATAATAGGTTCATATCTTAAATCATGGAACTCGGGCCCTAGTGACAAGCATTAAGCATAGCAAATTCATAGCAACATCAATCTCAGAATATAGTGGATACTAGGGATCAAACCCTAACAAAACTAAATCGATTACATGATAAATCTCATCCAACCCATCACCATCCAGCAAGCCTACGATGGAATTACTCATGCACGGCGGTGAGCATCATGAAATTGGTGATGGAGGAAGGTTGATGATGACGATGGCGACGGATTCCCCTCTCCAGAGCCCCAAACGGACTCCAGATCAGCCATCGCAAGAGAGATTAGGGCTTGGCGGCGGCTCCGTATCATAAAACGTGATGAATCCTTCTTGCTGATTTTTTCTCCCCGAATGTGAATATATAGAGCTGGATTTGAGGTCGATGGAGCCTCAGGAGGCCCACGAGACAGGGGGCGCACCCCCAGCCTCGTGGACATGGTATGGCCCCCCTGGTGTTGATTCTTTCGCTAGTATTTTTTATAAATTCCAAAAACATTCTCCGTGAAGTTTCAGGTCATTCTAAGAACTTTTATTTCTGCATAAAAATAACATCATGGCAATTCTACTGAAAACAGCGTCAGTCCGGGTTAGTTCCATTCAAATCATGCAAGTCAGAGTCCAAAACAAGGTCAAAAGTGTTTGGAAAAGTAGATACAATGGAGATGTATCAACTCCCCCAAGCTTAAACCTTTGCTTGTCCTCAAGCAGTTCAGTTCACAAACTGAAGTGATAAAGAAAAACTTCTACAAAATCGGTTTGATCTTGTTGTTGTAAATATGTAAAGCCAGCATTCAAGTTTTCAGCAAAGATTATGAACTAACCATATTCACAATAACACTTAGGTCTCATGTCTACTCATATCAATGGCATAATCAACTAGCGAGCAATAATAGTAAATCTCGAATGACAACACTTCCTCAAAACAATCATAATATGATATAACAAGATGGTATCTCGCTAGCCCTTTCTAAGACCGCAAAACATAAATGCAGAGCACCTTTGAAGTTCAAGGACTGACTAACATTGTGATTCATGGTAAAAGAGATCCAGTCACAGTCATACTCAATGTAAACTAATAGTAATACATGCAAATGATAGCAGGCCTCTCCAACTGGTGCTTTTTAATGAGAGGATGATGACTCAACATAAAAGTAAATAGATAGGCCCTTCACAGAGGGAAGTAGGGATTTGTAGAGGTGCCAGAGCTCGATTTTTGAAATAGAGATAAATAATATTTTGAGTGGTATGCTTTCATTGTCAACATAACAACCGAGAGATCTCGATATCTTCCATGCTACACACATCATAGGCGGTTCCCAAACAGAATGGTAAAGTTTATACTCCCCCATCACTAACAAACATCAATCCATGGCTTGTCCAAAACAACGGTTGCCTCCAACTAACAACAAACCTGGGGGAGTTTTTTTGCAATTATTTTAATTTAAGCATGGGACTAGGCATCTCAGTTACTAGCCATTTTCTCGTGAATGAGGAGCGGAGTCCACTCCTCTTAAGAATAACCCACCTAGCATGGAAGATATAGACAGCCCTAGTTGATACATGCGCTATTCGATCATACAAAATAGAATTTCATTTGAAGGTTTAGAGTTTGGCACATACAAATTTACTTGGAACGACAGGTAGATACCGCATATAGGAAGGTATGGTGGACTCATATGGAATAACTTTGGGGTTTATGTGTAACACCCACAATGTGGCTATATCTCCCACGTGTCGGGGCACGACTTAGAGGCATAGCCGCATGGTAGGCATGTCGCAAGAAGGGTACTCTTTACACATCCCATGTACTGAATAAGAAAGGGATAAAGAGTCGGCTTACAATCGCCACTTCACACAATACATAAATAATCCATACATCATCCAAAGTACAATCAAAGTTCCGACTACCGAACCAAAATAAAGAAAGACAACCCCAAATGCTAGATCCCCGATCGTCCCAACTGGGCTCCACTACTGATCATCCGGAAAAGAAACATAATAGCGACCCAAGTCTTCGTTGAACTCCCACTTGAGTTTGGCAGCGTCCCCTGCACTGGCATCATCGGCACCTGCATCTGTTTGGAAGTATCCATGAGTCACAAGGACTCATCAATATCACACCCGTGAGATCAAGACTATTTAAGCTTATGGGTAAGAGAAGGTAGTAAGGTGGAGCTGCAGCAAGCACTAGCATATATGGTGGCTAACATACGCCAAAGAGAGCGAGAAGAGAAGCAAAGCACGGTCGATAAGCTAGAAAAGATCAAGAAGTGTCCCTGAAACTAATTACATTCAAGCATAACACAAGACCGTGTTCTCTTCCCGGACTCCGCCGAAAAGAGACCATCACGGCTACACACGCGGTTGATTCATTTTAATTAAGTTAAGTGTCAAGTTCTCGACAACCGGATATTAACAAATTCCCATCTGCCCATAACCGTGGGCACGACTCTCGAAAGTTCAAAACCCTGCAGGGTGTCCCAACTTAGCCCATCACAAGCTCTCACAGTCAACGAGGGATATTCCTTCTCCCGGGAAGACCTGATCAGTCTCGGAATCCCGGTTACAAGACATTTCGACAATGGTAAAACAAGACCAGCAAAGCCACCCAATGTGCTGACAAATCCCGATAGGAGTCGCACGTATCTCGTTCTCAGGGCACACCAGATGGGCAAGACATTAGGCTGGCATAGACCCTGGTTGCCCAGGGGCGCCAAACATCGCCCAGTTTGGACCAACACTCAGAGGAGCACTGGCCCGGGGGTTTAAAATAAAGATGACCCTTGAGTCCGCGGAACCCAACGGAAAAAGGCTTAGGTGGCAAAAGGTAAAACCAAGGTTGGGTCTTGCTGGGGGAGTTTTATTCAAAGCGAACTATCGAGGGGTTCCCATTATCACCCAACCGCGTAAGGAACACAAAATCAAGGAACATAACACCGGTATGACGGAAACTAGGGCGGCAAGAGTGGAACAAAACACTAGGCATAAGGGCGAGCCTTCCACCCTTTACCAAGTTTATAGATGCATTAAAGTAAATAAGATACAATAATGATATCCCAACAATATCCATGTTCCAACATGGAACAAGCTTCATCTTCATCTGCAACTAGCAACGCTATAAGAGGGGCTAAGCAAAAGCGATATCATAGACAAACAACGGTTTGCTAGGAAGGTGGGTTAGAGGCTTGACATGGCAATATGGGAGGCATGATGTAGCAAGTGGTAGGTAGTGTGGCATAGCAATAGAGCGAACAGCTAGCAAAGCAAAGATAGAAGTGATTTCGAGGGTATGGTCATCTTGCCTGCAAAGTTCTCAGAGTTGTCGAAAGCTTGATCCTCGTAAGCGTTCTCAATAGGTTCCTTGGTCACGTACTCATCTCCTGGCTCTACCCAAAGCAATAACACAAGCAAAGGACCAACAATCAATCATGGTGCAATGCACAAGCAACATGATGCAATATATGGCATGATATGCGGGAACTGACATGCAATGCATATGCGTGCTCCGGAAGGAAAAGGATGAAAAAGGCATCAACTTGGCAAACCAAGTATGCCTCTAGAAATATGAGATGATTTCGGTTGAAATCGATATAAAGATCACCGGAAACGGATGCACGGTTTGCAAATGGCAAGCAAAACAAGAATGGCACAATTCTGCGATTAACAGCATGATGCCACTAAGCATACAACAAGAAACTGAGCTACTGCACTCCAACATAACAACAAAGCATATGGCAGTGATGTACTCAAGATGCTTGACAAAACATGAACACTGAGCTACGGCTAAATCACAGAAGAGCAGGTTCAAACAAGCATGGAAAAAGTGCAAAAGATATCAGCATCACAGACTTGGTGAAAATACTAACAAGCTAGCAATAACATCAGGAAGCCATGTTTAGAGCAAGCAAACAACATGCTATAGGAACAAATCATAGAAATACAAGTAATGGCGTGAATCTACTAAATGAATAGATAAAAAGTCTCTTACTGATCATTAGCCAAAAAGGCACAGAAGATATGATGGCACCCATGTAAACATAGCAAGTTTTCTTAACAGTTTCAGACTTAGCAGAAAATAGAGCATGGCATAAACAGATTTATGAAGGCAACTTTGCAAGCTCAAATCACTCATCACAAAGCCTTGCATGACAAAACAAGCATACCAACAGCAAGATGACATGTTTATGAAGATACCTATGGAAAGATCAAATTTATAGCATGCATGGATCAATAGCAACAACCATGGCAAATTTGATTAACATGTAAATAATCTGCCAGGAACATTTTGTAGCAAAAGTAGAGCAAGGTTAAAACATTATAGGGCACTCAATAATTGCAAACAGGGGCATGGATGGATATATCATAACCATATGTTCAAAACATCCTTACTGAGGCATCTCAAAATAAGCATGGATATCACTGTAGCATCATGTAAACATGGCATCAAAATAACAGCAGGATAAGGACTTAACAAAATCCTAAGTCACTGAAATCAGCAATATCACGAAGCCTAGTTTGCATGCTTGTACTAGTCACCACATTGATCACAAAAATACATTGCAAGCACCTCTGTAAGATGGCATGTTGCAGATCAAAACACATGTAGAGCTCATGCTCATATGATGCACACATCAAAAGCAACAAAAATGACAAATCATCATAATCTGATAAGTAGCAGCAGTAAACATTTTATAGCACTCTTGCATCAATGATTAGGGCATCAATATGAACTCAAACAAGCATGCCACAATGGAATGAAATGAAGAGCATCTCACAGTGAACATTTTGATAGATGATATGCATGAAACGGAGCTACAGTCATGGAGATATGAGGCAATGAACATGGCACAAAATCATCACAGATTTGGGACTTAGAAGAAAAACGAAGACAAAACCAACCACGAAGGAAATCTCATAACTTAAAGCCAAAAATGGCAAGAGTCGGAGTTACAAATATGGCAAGTTACATCCGGGGTGTTACATTATGGAAGTGGATGCACAAGCAGTATTCCCGCTTAGTACAAGTGAAGGCTAGAAAGAGACCGGGAAGCGACCAGCTAGAGAGCGACAACATTCATGAACATGCATTAAAATTAATCAACACTGAGTGCAAGCATGAGTCGGATATAATTCACCATGAACATAAATATCGTGGAGGCTATGTTGATTTTGTTTCAACTACATGTGTGAACATGTGCCGAGTCAAGCCACTCGAATCGTTCAAAGGAGGATACCACGCTATCATACCACATCACAACCATTTTAATAACATGTTGGCATGCAAGGTAAACCATTATAAACTCCTAGCTAATTAAGCATGGAATGAGCAACTATAATCTCTAATTGTCATCGCAAACATGTTTCATTCATGATAGGTTGAATCAGGAATGATGAACTACTCTTATTTACAAAAACAAGATAGGTCGAGTTCATACCAGCTTTTCTCATCTCAATCAGTTCATCATATATCGTCATTATTGCCTTTACTTGCACAACCAAACGGTGTGGATAATAATAATAGTGCACGTTCATTGGACTAAGCTGGAATCTGCAAGCACTTAATACACATGAGAAGACAATGTAATATGGGCTCTTGGTGAGATCAACAATAATGCATATGAGAGCCACTCAACATTTTCATCATGGTCTTCTCCTCTCAACCCCAAAGAAAAGGAAGGAAATACAACTATTTACACGGGAAAGCTCCCAACAAGCAAAAGAAGAACGAGAAATGTTTTTGAGTTTTATTTTAATTACTACTACTACATGCATGGGAAGTAAACTAGTTAAGAGCTACAACTAGTTTTTTTGTTTTTCTTCAGGTTTTCAAACACACAAGAAGAATGCTAGAGAAGAAAATAAACTAGCATGGATATCACAATGAAAAAGTATGAGCACCGACAACTGGCATGAGTGTGTGAACATGAATGTAATGTCGGTGAGAAATACGTATTCCCCCAAGCTTAGGCTTTTGGCCTAAGTTGGTCTAGGGCCATGGCTCAAAGCTGCCCTCTCTGGTGTACAGAGGAGTGCCCTCTGGGTGCCAATTGTTGGCGATCTCCTCCGAATCCCACTGATAAACAGACTGTCGATAAGGGTCAAGGGGTGGCTCCGGCTCAGCCTCTGGAGCTGATGTCAGGCTCCAGTATGCATGAACGGCCTTCGGCAAAATGAGGTACATGTCTGAAAATATGTTAAACAAAGAGGGCGCAGGCAAGGTAATAATCTCATAGTAGTTTTTTTAATCAAAAATCAATTTATACTTAAGCATCTTCTTCTTATCCTTAACAATAAAATCATGTGCTACCATACTCTTCTAATCTAGAAAAATAGGGGGCAACAACTTTTCCTCTTTCTCATAATGCCTAATAGGTATCCTAAAGTGTGCAGCAAGGCGCGAAGTAAAGACGCCTCCAAAGATGGGGCCCTTTGTTCTGTTCAGATTTAACCGTTTAGCAACAATAGCGCCTAAACTGAAAGTTGTATCACGAAACAAAGCATGGCGCAAAATAACAATATCAGGAGCACTAAGATTTCTAGTAGCCCCCAAGGGCCGATTTATGATGTCCATCTAAACCGGGACTTTGCAATATCGCAACTCTGCATGCTTATCTTCCAAGGGCCAGTTTATCATTTAGGATGAACCCGTACTTTTAACTAGTGTTACTTTGAGAAAACATACATTAGCCCCCAAGTGTCAAAAATAATACTTGTATTGTGCTTGGGACTTGTTAAGAAAATTTCTGATAATCAAGCAAATAGGCATTAGCCCCCAAGTCCCAAGTGTATAACTTGTTATGTGCTTGGGACTTTCCAAATTTCACTGCCACCTCATAATATGTATTTTTCTTATAGGCTGAGCTGAACA
Source organism: Triticum aestivum (assembly GCF_018294505.1). Classification (NCBI taxonomy): domain Eukaryota; kingdom Viridiplantae; phylum Streptophyta; class Magnoliopsida; order Poales; family Poaceae; genus Triticum; species Triticum aestivum. Next base: position 50,100,746 of record NC_057797.1, read on the forward strand.
AAAAGGAAGCCCAAACCGCTGACCTTCAAGAAAATATCAAAACCCAGCAAGCAGAGACCTCCAAAGCCAAAGAAGAATTGGCTAGTGCCTTAGCAGCCATGGAGAAGCTGAATCAAACATTGAAGAAGGAACGGGCAGACTGGGGCATAGAGAAAACCGCTTTACAAAAAAGAGCCGAAGACGCATAGGCAGCTCTTAAACCGGTGGTCAAAGAGATGACCGGTTTAAAGCGGCATATCAATGCCATGACTTCTGCTGTTTTTGGCAAGTACCTCCCCTGAAGCTTTTCAATATACATTATCTCATCGGTTGCCGGTTTACTAATGCTTGTAATGACATAGGAACTCGCATTACCCATCTGGGTTGTGACATGCGGATGAAGCTGAAGGCTGCCTATACACTGATAGAGAAGCTATATTCCGGTGCTCAACGGGCCATTTGCATCGCTGCGCATAATAAGCCGCCTCCAACCTTAATAAAAGAGACAATTGAGAAGCTGTCTATGCTACCCGCCCGGTTGGACGAACTGAAAAGATCATCTGCCAGGTCAGGTGTGTTGACCGCGCTAATCCGGGCTAAGGCATGGATACCAGATCTTGAACCATCAGATATAGGCCGTGGCTACCCTGGCGTGAAGGAGGATGTCTCAGAATTTAACAATGACGATCTTTGAAGGTTGACAAGGGAAATGCGCCCCATAGCAAGCAAGTTGGCTGATGAAACGTATCTCTCTCATTATCAGCCGGTTTATGATTCCGATCAAAAAAGATATCCTGTGCCGACACATGATGTAGAAGATCTTATTCCGCCAATCCGTAAGCACACATATGCCCCTGATGTTGACCCATCAAACCTTATAAGTGATGAAGTTGTGTTCCAAGCATTAACTAGAATCGATTGGGCAACCATTGACTTCCAGCCACTGGGTAGAGAGGAGGAAGATGCACTAGCGCAGGACGATCCACAGCCGTCAACTCAGCCTGGTGACGAGTCATAATCCGGAGGCCGGTTTAGCGTTCGGCGCACTGCCATCTTTGGCAAAAACAATTATTCTTTTGGGCATTAAAACACCTTGTACTAGGCTAGTTGAAAACACTTGGTCTGCTATGCCATTGTGCATACTTATTTTGCTTGATACTGTGAATCCACCATCCTTTAGGAGATATTATGTTTCATAACCCGTAGCGGTGTTTATTCAAATTATTCCTGCATGCAATAAGTTTGAAAGTGTCCTAGCGGTTTACCGCTGGACGGGTCATGATGCCCAAATATATAGCCGGGGTTTGCAACCAATGCTGTAAAAAGATAATCAAATATAAAAATAAATGATACCTGTGACATGGAATCACCATGTTGGTTGACCAACGTTTGTAGTGATGGCAGCAACCCCAATCATGAGTACTGATAACTCCTTCCTATTGTGTTGGTTTATGGTAAAACCGTACCGGTTTATGACAAACACCAGATTATCCGTATGTAACTCTAGCGACTCATAGTCAAAATCAGACCGGGTTAATAGGCGCCGGATTATGCTTGATCATGTACTAACAACTTGTAGTTGAAAGTTGAGCCGGGTTAATGAACGTCGGTTTATCAAAACCATTATAAATCTCATCAAAGGAGAAAAAACTTAGCAAATAAAAGAATATGAAAACTTGTAGTCGAGGCTTTTCACGGGCTGCCAGGCCCCAAATTCGAGGCTTTTCATGGGCTGCCAGGACACTGAGTTAAACCATTTTACAAAGCCTTTTAAGATGGACCTCAATCTTTAACCAATCGTCGTTTTAACTTTGACAAGTTCAGGGTCTATGAGATTGACTTGTCAAAAGTTTGGCGGGTCATACCAGGTTTACCTAGACGGAGTGGCTTACTTAAAAAGGCAGGCTAACCCAGGGTTTTAGGTGTACACACCAGGCTTCCAAGCCGTGGCTTGATAGCCTATTACGAGTGTAGATTCTTTGTTCATTGCAAAGCAAAGAATCCCCAAGCAACATTTTGAGCTGTGCTCAGTGGGTGCCTATGTTTGAGTTGTTCTTTTGCAACACTCTCTTTGGCACCTAAGTAATTTTGTTTTTGGCATTGAGCCGATCAAGAGGTGTAGCTATGGTTCAAATACGACCAAGCCCCCAAGTGATTTTATATAAGGCTTTATGAGCTAAATCAAGGGGTAAACCGGACACCGCTTTATGAACAAAAGCCCCCCGTGTAACCACACATGATATAAGAAAAACAACAGATACCCCGCTTTAGCTGAGGCTCCGGTTTATTATATTGATCATAATATATACATTGTCATAACTATGTACATAAGAAGAGCCTGTGGCTCAAGTATAGTAAGGCCGAAGATAAGCTATATTCCACAGCCGTTGGGTCTCTTCCTCCGATTTACGTGAGTCTTTATGCTCTCGAACATCGATAAGGTAGTATGATCCGTTGTGCAGATTTTTGCTGACCACAAAAGGTCCTTCCCAAGGTGGGGACAACTTGTGCATATCAGTCGGTCCTGGATGAGCCGGAGCACCAGATCGCCTTCTTGAAAAGTTCTGGTCTTAACCCGGCGGCTGTGATAACGTCGTAGATCTTGTTGATAAATCGCCGAACGTGTTGCTGCAAGATCACGCTCCTCATCTAACAGGTCCAGTGAGTCCCGACGTGCTTTCTCATTATCAGCTTCAACGTAAGCCGCCACACGGGGCGAGTCGTGATGGATGTCACTAGGGAGAACCGCCTCTGCTCCGTAAACCATGAAGAAGGGCGTGTAACCCGTAGACCTATTTGGTGTGGTGTTGATAGTCCATAACACGGAAGGTAACTCCTCCACCCAATAGCCCGTCGTCCGCTTTAAAGGAACCATAAGCCGGGGCTTGATGCCTCTCAAAATCTCTTGATTGGCTCTCTCTGCTTGACCATTAGATTAGGGGTGAGCCACTGATGACACGTCAAGCCGGATGTGCTCACGTTGACAAAATTCCTCCATAGCACCCTTGGACAGATTAGTAGCGTTATCATTTATAATGCTGTGTGGAAAACCAAAACTGGAAAATCACCTTCTTGATGAATTGAACCACCATGGCTGCATCACACTTACTGACTGGTTCTGCTTCCACCCACTTAGTGAACTTGTCAACTGCCACCAACAGGTGGGTCTTCTTATCCTTGGATCTCTTAAACGGCCCAACCATATCCAGCCCCCAAGTTGCAAACGGCCAAGTGATTGGAATCATCCTTAATTCTTGAGCCGGAACATGAGCGTGGCGTGCAAACTTCTGACACCCGTCACACCTCTTTACCAAATACTCAGCATCAGCATGAGCCATCAACCAATAAAAACCGTGACGGAAGGCCTTAGCTACCAAGGATTTTGAACCGGCGTGGTGACCACAATATCCTTCGTGGATCTCACGCAAAATCTCACAGCCTTCTTGTGGAGACACACAATGCTGAAACGCCCCTGTTATGCTGCAATGATGCAACTCCCCATTGACAATGGTCATTGACTTGGATCGCCGGATTATTTGTCGGGCCAAAGATTCATTGTCCGGTAATTCGCCCCGGTTCATGTATGCCAGGTATGGGACTGTCCAATCTGGGATAACGTGAAGAGCCGCCACTAATTGAGCCTTTGGGTCAGGAACAACCAAATCCTCCTCTGTAGGTATCTTGACGGACGGATTATGTAGCACATCCAGGAACACATTAGGCAGCACTGGTTTTCGTTGAGAGCCTAAGCAACTTAAAGCGTTCGCTGCTTCATTTCTTTCGCCGGTCTATATGGTCAACCTGATAACCCTTGAAATGAACAGCCACTATGTCCACCTCTTGTCGATACGCCCCCATGAGTGGATCCTTGGAATCCCAAGTGCCAGACACCTATTGAGCCACCAGGTCTGAATCACCAAAGCATTTAACCCGGCTTAAATTCATCTCCTTAGCCATCCGAAGACCATGGAGCAAAGCCTCATATTCATCTGCATTGTTAGTGCAAGGGAACATTAAACGGAGAACATAACAAAACTTATCACCTCGTGGGGAAGTTAATATGACTCCAGCCCCCGAGCCTTCCAATTGTCCGGACCCATAAAAATGAATAGTCCAATAAGTGTTATCTGGCTTTTCCTCCCGTGCCTACAACTCTGTCCAATCATTGATGAAGTCCACAAGTGCTTGGGATTTGATTGCTGTGCGAGGCGTATATTTTAACCCGTGAGGTCCAAGCTCAATAGCCCATTTGGCAACCCGACCAATTGCTTCTCTGTTTTGGATGATATCCCCCAAGGGGGCAGAACTGACCACAGTGACAGGATGACCCTAAAAATAGTGCTTGAGCCTCCGGTTTGCCATAAAAACTCCGTACACCAGCTTCTGCCAATGTGGGTACCTCTGCTTGGATTCAATAAGCACCTCACTGATATAATAAACCGGCCATTGAACCGGGTAATCCTTTTCGGCCTCCTTCCGCTCCACAACAATAGTCACGCTAACAGCCCGGGCATTAGCAGCCACATATAACAACAAGGGCTCTTTATCAATGGGAGCAGCAAGGACATGTGGCTCAGCTATCTGCCGCTTTAGACTCTCAAACGCTTCATTGGCAGGCTCACTCCAAACAAAGTCACTAGTCTTCTTCAACATTTGATATAAGGGGATGGCCTTCTCCCCAAGGCAACTGATAAACCGGCTCAAAGCTGCAATCCGGCCTACCAGGCGTTGAACATCATTGATACACTTTGGTTTAGCCAAAGAGGTTATGGCCTTGAGTTTCTTCGGATTGGCTTCAATGCCCCTGTTAGACACCAGAAAACCCAAGAGCTTTCCTTCCGGTACACCAAAGACACACTTGGCCGGATTAAGCATCATTTTATAAACCCAGAGATTATCAAAGGTCTCCGTCAAGTCATCTATCAATGTCTCCTCCTTTCCGGATTTCACCACAATATCATCCACATAAGCATGAACATTGCGCCCGATCTGATTGTGAAGACAACTTTGCACACAGCACTGATAAGCCGCCTGGGCACTCTTGAGCCCAAAAGGCATAGATACATAACAGAAGGCTCCAAAGGGAGTTTTGAAAGCTGTCTTCTCCTGGTTCTTAACTGCCATTTTGATTAGATGATAACTGGAATAAGCATGCATAAAACACAAACGGTCACAACACGCTGTAGCATCAATGATTTGATCAATACGAGGGAGAGCGAAGGGATCAGCTGGACAGGCCTTGTTCAAATCTATGTAGTCCACACACATATGCCAAGTGCCTTTCTTTTTAAGTACCAATACCGGATTAGCTAGCCACTCAGGGTGAAAGACCTCCACAATAAACCCTGCTGCCAAGAGCTGGGCTACCTCCTCTCCAATAGCCTTGCGCCTTTCTTCATTGAAGCGGCGGAGAAACTGCCTAACCAGTTTAAACTTAGGATCTATATTAAGAGTGTGCTTAGCAAGTTCCCTCGGTACACCTAGCATGTCAGAAGGTTTCCATGCAAAAATGTCCCAGTTCTCACAAATGAACTCGATGAGCGCGCCTTCCTATTTCAGATCCAGGTTAGCGCTAATACTGAACTGTCTGGATGAATCGCTGGGAACAAAGTCAACCGGCTTAGTCTCCTCGGCCAATTTAAACTTCAAAGCCGGATCATGCTCTGTAGTTGGTTTTTTTAGAGAGGTCATATCCATCGGATCAACATTATCTTTGTAAAACTTCAACTCTTCTGTTGCACAAACTGACTTAGCATAAGCCGCATCACCTTCTTCACATTCCAAAGTGATCTTACAGCTTCCATGTACCGTGATTGTTCCCTTGTGACCCGGCATCTTGAGCTGTAGATAAACATAACAGGGCCTTGCCATGAACTTGGCATAAACCGGCCGTCCAAACAGGGCATGATATGGGATCTTGATCTTTACTACTTCAAAAGTCAATGTTTTTGATCTTGAGTCATGCTCATCTCCAAAAGCAACTTCTAAAGCTATCTTACCAACTGGGTATGCCGATTTACCAGGCACCACGCCATGAAAGACAGTATTCGATGGTTTAAGATTCTTATCTATCAACCCCATGCGACGGAAGGTTTCATAATAAAGGATATTGATACTGCTCCCTCCGTCCATGAGTACCTTGGTGAACTTGTACCCCCCAACCTAAGGTGCCACCACTAAGGCCAGATGACCTTTATTATCAACCCGGGGAGGATGATCCTCTCGACTCCACACGATGGGCTGTTCAGACCAGCACAGATAACGGGGCAATGCCGGTTCAATGGAGTTCACTGCCCTTTTATGAAGCTTCTGATCACTCTTGCACAGACTTGCGGTGAAGACATGGTACTGTCCACTATTCAATTGCTTTGGGTTGCTCTGGTAACCCAACTGCTACTGTTGCTACTGGCTCCCCTGATGATTATAACCACCTTGGTTGCCCTGATTGCCTTGATTGCCATGTCCGCTCTTATTACCGTGAAAACCTGAACCGGAACTGGCTCCACCGTAACCCGGCCCATGAGATCCGGGGCCTAAACTGCCGCCCGGTCCATGATCATACCGAATTTTTTTTGAATTTTTGAATTGCTGCATAATATAACAATCCTTCCAGAGGTGCGTGGCCAGCTTATCCCGCGACCCGTGCTTCGGGCAAGGCTGGTTTAACAGGTGAGCCAGGCGCTCCGGATTGGGATTTAGTACTCCACCACGCGGGGGCGGTTTACCCTTACGGCGCTGGCCTTTGCCATGTGCGTTGGTATTAGCCACAAAATCTAAACTGCTATCTGCCTTATGCTTACCGCTATTTCTGTGACCCGCCGGGTTATGCTGCTGCCCTTTGGCGCTGCTGCTCTTCTTTCCCTTCCCTGTTTTGTCGTCATCAGACTCAGGGTCCTTGGTACTATCAGAGTCGGCATACTTTACCAGAGCTTCCATAAGCGTTCCCATGTCATTGCAATGACGTTTTAGCCGTCCCAACTTCAACTTTAGAGGTGTAAACCGGCAATTGCCTTCCAATGTTAAAACTGCTGTATCATCGTTGATGCGGTCTGATGAATGTAAAATCTCCGAAACCCGGTGCACCCAATGGGTTGTTGACTCTCCTTCCTCCTGGACATAGGCAGCTAAGTCCATAATTGACATGGGCTGCTTGCACGTATCTTTGAAATTCTGGATAAACCGGGCCCTTAACTCAGCTCACGACCCAATGGAGTTAGCCGACAGGTTTTTCAACCATGTGCAAGCTGTTCCCTCCAACATCATGGTAAAGTATTTGGCACACGCCGCATCATCCACATCCAGCATCTCCATTGCCATCTCACAGCTTTCAACCCATGACTCGGGGGACAAATCGGCAGTGTAATTCAACACCTTACGCGGGCCTTTGAAATCCTTGGGCATCCGTACATTGCGTAGTGCTGGGACGAGACACGGCACCCCCAAAGAACTGGAGGTAACCCCTGGTTCCATCGATGTTGTTGGACGGACCGGAGTAAGTTGGCGAGCTTCATGTTGCGCCGCTAACTCGGCCTCTCGACGTACCCTAGCGCGATCCACCACATCCCGAGCATCGCCACCGCCACCCGCCAGGTTATGGCCACGGGGCGGATTACGGTTCTGCGCACTGCTTGATATGGCCGGTTCATCCATATGCCTACTGTAACTACGGCTCGGGCGGGGAGTAGAATGAATCCTTTCGCGGATATATGAATAGGCTTGCCGCTGAGTCAAGGCTGTCTGAAGGAGCTCCCTAGCCCGTCGTGTCTTAACTGCTATTGGGGACTCTCCATCGATCGGGAGAGCTGCCAATCCCGAAGCGGCGGCAACGATGTTATCCAACGGGTTAGAGTAATGACCCAGATGCCTTGAGATGCGCCGTGATGGGACATCGTCCTGACAAGGCTGAGGGGGCGGATCCATCGCACGCGGCTGAACCGGCGCCCCTGTCCCAGGCGCCTCCGCCCGGTTTACCACTGGCCGGATGCTGGTGCCTGCTCCTGGCATGTTAAAGAGGTTTCTTCCCTCGTAAACAGACGGCAAGTGAGATCGGTACCTTCTCCTCATGACATCAACTGACGCACTTTGGTCCAGCATAAGCCGATAGGCTTGTGCCTCTAATTCGGCCCGCTCAGCGGCCATCCTGGTGTTCTCCATTGCTAGATCCACCTTAGCTTGAGCTATCTGATCTTTCACCTTTGCAATCTCCGTGTTATGCTGATGCCGGTTTGCCGCGTCAACCTCTGCTGCTAGCAACGTTGCCAAAGTGTCGAAGCAATAGGACAAACCCTGAGCTGGTGGTGGCTCAGAGCCCCCTGCTCCGGCTGGTGTTGCCGCCGCTGAATCGAAAATCAGCACTGCGGCGGTAGAAGAATGCTGCACCGATTGTGTACCGCCCATGAAGATCGCAACTCGGCTTGACGTTCAAGGAGGTCCGGAATACTATCGCCATCGGAACCACCGCTAATCCGGCCATCCTGCAACTGATACAGCGACTCGATTTCTCCGTTTGAAGACTCGCCATCAGAGTAAATGACTATTTCGCCGCCAGATACCGATCTATCCTCAGATTCTGCTCCGTGGATGACTCCCATGAAGGCACGCTTCACAACATGCTGAACACGGGCAGGTCTTGCACGCTGAGCCGTCTCGATGATGTCGGTGCAGATGTACGGCTCTGGGCCCGGTTCACCGATCTTGCCAATGAAGATGTGTATTCCACCGAAGGGGACCCAGTACCCATACTCGATCGGGCCGGCCTTGGGGCCCTAGCCTGCGTCATCGATGTAGAGCTTACCACGACGACTTTTGGTCATCCGGCCCACAGCGTATCCCTTGAGTCCTTCTAAGCTGCCCTTCCAGAACTCGAAACCATCATGCGATAGCCCCACGGTGGGCGCCAACTATCTTGGTTTTGTCACGGCAGATGTCCTCGTGAAAGGACTTAGTCGTGGAGCCATCACAACGGGTTAGCTTGTAGGGGTTAAAGCGGACAAGGGACGCAGAGAGTTATACTGTTTCGGCACCTTACGATGAAGGTAAAAGCCTACTCCAGTTGTGATGGAATTGCTAGGGTTTCGATGACCAGGGAGCGAATCCACTTTACCTGGCTCTCGAGTTATTGTTTGTTGTCCCTAAACCGCCACCGGGTCGTCCCTTTATATACGTAGGTTGACGCCCGTCGGTTTACAAAATCCCGAGGCCGGCTCATAAACGTGTCTGGCTTGGTCTCTACTCTTTCTATCTTACAGCACAAGTTTACATATCAATGCCGGGTTATGTCTACAGGCCTTAATCCACCTTTGGGCCCTAGGCCTTCATAAAGCGCCACTGTCTCTGTCTTCATGGGCTTCAATTATAATAACTCATTATGGGGATAACCCGGCCTCTCCTAGCCGGTTGACGCCCAACAGTAATATCCCCAACAGTTCCCGCGACCAATTAAGCATCTACTAGCAAATATTGCAAAGTAGTGTAGAACAGGAAAATGTATGCTAGTAATTCTTGCATCGGAAACTTTCCTCGTTTACCCTAGAGCGATCGTATAAATAAACCCCTCCACATCATTACGATGTGGTTCCTCTATGCTGCCCGCAAATGGTATCATACAGACCCGACAAAAATCATAAAGTGACATCTCCTTAACCTCATCATATAAATGAAATTCCACTGAAGGTGGTGATTTCTTAGCATGAAAGTAAAAATTTTGCGTGAAAATATTAGTGAGGAGGAGATACTGTCCGCGCTGGTCGCGGAGGAAGTCGATGAGGCCTGCATTCTTAGCCAAATAATAAAAGTCATCATAAATCACGGCTGCTCTCAAGAACTCATCACAAGGCCATTCGCACAACCGAACCTCCATAGTGCGAGGGAGATTATATTTGAGCTTCTTATTCTCTTCCCTTTGCTTATCCTTCGAGCTTCGGCTCGAAGAGCCCCTCAACAATATCTTCATCATTTTATTTCTCTAAAAAATTTCTGAAATTTTTAGTGACTCTGCCGGGGGACTAATTCACGAACACCTATGGGACCGGCGGACCGAGTCCCTTTCGGTTCGGCGGGGGTGAGGGTCGCACGAAGAGCGGATCGAGGTGAAGCACACGAGCAGTTTACCCAGGTTCGGGCCGCACGGATGCGTAAAACCCTACTCCTGCTTTGTGGTTTGTATTGAGTTCTTGCTCGGGAGCGCGGAGTGCTACAGTACACCCCAACAGCTAACGAGACCGAGCGTGAGAGTTCTCCCCCCTCTGCGTTGCGCATGGGCCTCCTTTTATATGCCCAAGGGGTCACCGACAGGTGGTAACGTAGACAGGGGTAAAAATGGAAAGGGTGCTGCGGTTGGTACAACTACCTGCTACAGTGTATTATACCTAACTCTGACGGCAGGGGACAAGGGCATTAAAATGCCCGTCTGCGTCGCCTAAATAGTGCAAAAGGGACCGCCAGGGACGCCACCGCTCGCCACGATGGCAATCTTGTCAGCGCCGCTTGCCACCGCGCGCCGCTGGCTGCACAGCCTCCCGCCACGTACGCCTGGAAGGGTCCCAGAGCGACACGTTGGTGGAAGTGCTGGAGCGCGGGCACGGAGTGGTGGCTTGCCGCGGCAAGCGCCTTGCCGCGGTCATTGTCTTATCGCGTCCGGGGGCTTGTCGCTCACCGGGCCTTGCCGGGACGTGTGGCGCGTCGCGGCAAGTTCCTTGAGATGCCTTGGTTGGCCTTCCCGGCAAGCTCCTCTTGCCGGGGTCTTGTCTCCTTGGCTTGGATACTTTGTTCTTGAATGGCTTCAAAGGAACCACGAAGGACCTTGGCGGTCACCCGGCAAGCCTTGCCGCGGGGTGATGCGATTGCCCGTGCACAAGTTCGGGATAGTAGGGTACCCCTACTCTAGTACACCGACAGGAGCCCCCGGGCCTGGGCCATACATGGTGCCGAGCGCTGTTGGGCTAGGCCCAAAACAGGGCACGGGCACGCGCGGCCTGGGTTGCTCTGTATCTCTCCCCGCATCCACCGCGCCCTCCCCAAATGGCACGCGTTGAATGCGGCGTCGTGGGAGAGATCGTGGGTGGTTTCTTTATTCGGAAATGCGGAACGTCCGCCCCCTCCCTCTTTATAAGCAGGGGAAACAGGGGTAGTTCGCCATTCGCCGGTTGCTACTCCAATCTCAGAAATCTCCACCACTCCCTCGTCTTCCCAAAGCTGAAAGAGAGCAGCGCCCCGCCCCCCATCGCCACCAGCACCACCAACGCCGTCGACCTCCTCCACCACTTCTGCCATGGCTCCGAGAGCCGACAAGGGGAAGGTTGTGAAGTCGACCGAGGCGCAGCGGCTTGCGGCGCTGCGAAAGGAGCGGGCAATCTCCCCCCCCCCCAAGCTCACCGCGAGGGAGCTGAGGGAGAACTACTACCTCTTCTGGTCGACGGAAACGCGAGCGCATCCACGGACGAAGGTACTTCCGGCCGCCGCTTGGAAGATGGCTCCAAATGGATATCCATTCTTCGCCTTGTTCTTCTACTGCGAGCTCTGCCCGCCCTTCTCTGAGTTCTTTTGCGATATTATGAACACCTACGGGTTCCACCTCCTTGACTTCACCCCCAATGCAGTTCTGACCATGGCAGTTTTCGCACATCTCTGTGAAAACTTTGCCGGAGTCCATCCCAATGTAGCCCTTTTTCGCCACTTCTTTATGCCCCGAGTAGAGAGAGGAGAGCCTTTATCTGGCGGAATCGCTTGGATCTCAAGGGACGGCAAGAAGGACACTTATCTGGAGGGAGAGTTCCACGGCAAGTGGGAGGAATGGAGAGCAGACTGGTGCTGGATTGTCGAGGAGAACCCGTATCCGTTTACCGCCCAGCGCCAAGCCCCAGTAGCACGCGGCAGCGATTGGACTGACGTGGCCCCGGAAGATGATAGGCTGAAGATTGCCGTCACCCGGATCCTACGCCTCAGGCTAGCCGGGCTCACTGTAGGCGCTCTTGGCGCAGATTTTCTTCGTGCCGCATCGCCCCCCTGCAGGAACGGGGGAGACCCGCCTGGGAATTCAAGAATGCGGCGGATATCATGAGGCTGCGCCCGAGCCTCAACTTCAACTTCACTGTTCTGGAGCTTAACGCGATGCTCCAGGAGTTGTTCAAGTACGACCCTCAACATCCCAAAGTGTTCAGGTTGCCGGGGGGCGTCGTTCCGCTGTGCAACAACTCCTCGCTCGACCGCATCCGTGCAATGATGCCGCTGTGCGATTCGCATGGAATTGTCCCAACTTGGCAAGAGCCTGCAGACGACGTCGTGCAGGAGTTCTTTGACGGCTTGGTAGAAGTGCCGGTCCGTGCCGACGAAAAGGATAGCCTCACCCGCGACACCACCGATGCGGAGATGACACGCATCACCACTAGGCTGGAAGAGGCGGCGGCAGCCGCAGCCGCGGGCGAATTTGGATTCACCGTGGAGGAGGCAGATGCAGCAGAGGCGGCAAGCCGTGCCGAGCGAGAGGAGCGCGTCGGCGAGAAAGAGCTTGCCGGGCATAACGTCGAGTCGAGCAAGCCCGCCAAGGATACGAGCGGCTCGCTGGAGATCAACTCCTCTTCCTCCTCATCTTCAGGCAGCTCGCCGCAAGCAGAGCCTCCATCCCCACCAAGAAGGCGTCTCCGCAAGGCCGGGGACGTAGTGGGGCAGCGGGCAAGTGAACAGCCGCCGCGCCACACGACACGCTCCACCGCGGCAAGCACTGTTGCCGCGGCAGCATCTCACGCTGCTGCGGCAACTGGAGCGGGATCCAGCCGGACCACCGCTTCTGCTCCTGCCGCTTCTCACGCCGCGGCGGCAACCGGAGCGGGATCATCTCAGACCACCGCCACTGTTCCCGCCAAGCGGCCAAGGGAAACTACTCCTCCACCTCCCCGTGCCGGGCGTGAGCCGGACTTCGACTTCTTCGCGTTCAGCTCCGACGAGGAAGAAGAAGAGTAAGATTCTCTTGTTGTACTTGTAGTTCTTCAATTCTTGCTGTTTTGTCTTGCATCTCATTTGCTTTACCCTGAACTTGTTCCTTTTTAGGACTCTGGCCCAAAGAGCAGCAAAGAGAGCCAAGGTCCCGGTGATTATCATCGAGGACGAGCCCACTGCGATAGCAGGGGGTGCGTCCAAGACAACCTTGCCGGACCCGGCAACTTTTCTCCAGAGCAGCCCCCAGCGTAAGTATATGGTTCGCTTTCTGCTGTGAGGCGCGCATGGATACTCTGTATTTGCTGATATCTGATTGTTTGTTTGTGTAGGAGCAGAGCAGCCCCACCAGGAGCGCCTGGAGGCCACCCCCGAAATGCCAAGGAAGAGTCCTCCGGCAAGGGAGAGTTCTCCGGCAAGGGAGAGTTCTCCGGCAAGGGACAGCACCAGCGGCCCTCCGGCGGCGGGTACCACGACTGCAGAACCCGGTACAGGTAATCCTCTTGCTTGAAAACTTCCCTTGGGTTCTTCTCCTTTTGATCTTCTTTTTTGGATATTGGCTTGACTCTTCTCCCTTTTCCGGCCGTCAGACCTATCTGCTGCTGACGATCCCGCCGACGCAGAGGCCGCCAAAGCTGCTGCCATAGAAGCAGGCGGGGGGCTCTGGCGATCGCACTGACAGCCCTGAGGCCGCAGGAGCGCCAGGCGCTACGACGACCGCCGACCCGTCCGCCGCTGCCGCAGCGCCAGGCTCCGAAGAGCCCCAGCCAGGCGTCTACTTGAAGGCCGGCAATGGCGTCTTCATCAACCTCCCTTGGGCGTCAAGCTCCAGGGCACCAGTCGAGGGAGAGAGCTTCGACGGAGAGGTGCTCGCCTCCGCTGGGCTGACGCTGGTTGATGCGCCGAGCAGCAGCAGCGGCAAGCCTGAGGAGGAGCGGTTGCTGCGGAAGCTATTGTCGCTCTATCGCGCGCGGCAAGCCAAGCTGGAATCCCGCGAGGCGCTTGTCGCGAAGGCGGGAGCGGACATCGAGAAGCGCGCGGAGGAGCTTCGGGGTCTCCACCAGGAAGCTCTCCGGTCCCTGGCAGAGGAGCGGGAGCAACTCGCCGAAGAGCAGAAGGCCTTCTTCCTCGAGAAGGCCGATGTTGAAGAGCAACAGCGGCTTGCCGCTGAGAAGCTGTCTGCGCAGGAGGGCGAGCTGGCGCAGCGGAAGGTCAACCTCGACAGCCACGAGGAGGAACTTGCCGCGCGTGAGTAGAAATTCGGCGGAGCCCTTAAGCAAGCAGAGGATGCTGCCGCAGCCGCCGAGGCCGCCAAGAAGGAGCTGGAGACCAAGGTGGCACAGCTGGAGGCCGATCTCAAGGCAAGTGGCGAAGAGCTTAGCGCCGCCAAGGACTCCAACGCAGATCTTGAGTTGAAGCTGACCACTTTGACCAAGACGCTGGACAGCGCCAAGGAGCAGGAGGTGGCCTTGAAGGAGGAGATCAAGGCCGACAAGGCACTGCTGGAGAGTGCTACCGCCGCCCAGAATGCTTTTAGGGAAAATGTGGAGCACTGGACGGAGGGTCTTGTGAATGTTGCCGCAGACATTGACAGGGAGCTGGCGCAGCTGGGGATGGAGGATCTCGGGTATCCCTCCGACGAGAACCTCCAACCCAGCGCCAAGCTCATCTTGTTCTTCAAAGGCGTGGCGACGGCCCTCCAGCGGCTCCGGGAGAAGATCCCAAAGCAGCTGGCCGACGAGTCGCGCAAGATCTGCGCGGGAGCCCTTCAAAAGGTGTTGGTGAAGGTGGCCTTCCGCAACCCGGGCCTCAACCTTACCAACGTCCTCAAGACCCTGCCGCCGGATGCTGATCTGGAGGCGCTCAAGACCCTTGTCGCACCCATTGTGGACAAGGTGAGCGGGATCAAGAGGATTGAGGGCGATCGCGTAGACTAGGCCGCCCGTTTTCTTCTTTTCTTGTCGCTGCTGGTCATGTTATGAAAACAATCTGTTAGAGCCGCGACAAGCTATCTTGTAATATAACTCTATTCTGGGTAATGATTGCAATGTTATTCCCTTTACTTGATTCCTCCCTTTGTATGTTTTTGCCCTACGCTTTTAGGGAACTTGCCGGTGCAGGCACCTTAGCCGCGAGCGCTGAGTGCGGAACGTCAGCAGCCTGCTGGCGGTGCCGTTACCAACAAGAAACCTTGTCGCAACTAGTCGCAGCTCACTTAAGTTGTTGAGCGGACTCGAAACAAAGTAAGGGCGCAACTAGCTACGAGTTGGTTCCTCCGCGCACAGATTTTCCATACAAAGTGCAAGGGAGATAACTTAAAAATTTAAAAAATCTGATTGCTCAAACTTTGGCAACTTAGCTTTTCTGTGTTGTTTGCTTCTCGGTAAGGTGAAACTTTCTTGAACGACGCCTGGTCCATACCATTATCTTCTCCTTTCCCCCTCCGCAAACTTGTGGGTGAGGGAACCTTCCTTTCCTTGAGAAAAAAAGAAAGAAGAGAAAATAAAGATATGGAGCCTTACGGCTCGTTATTGCTTACCGGGGAGTAGGTGCTGCACAAAGTGTCAGATCACATATGCAAAAAATAGAAAGCATGAAATTGACAAGATGTGCGGAGCACATGAGCTTTACTTATGCACGGGGTCTGCGCCCAGCTTTGTACAAAGGATTACATGCAACAGCGGCAAGACTTGTACAAAAGGTGGTTGCCGGAACAGGTTCCGGCAACCGCGCCTTACGGGTAAAACTTACGAAGATGCTCAATGTTCCAGGAATTGCTCACCGGAATGCTATCTTCGGTCTCAAAGCGGACAGTGCCAGGCCTAGTGACTCGTTTCACCCGGTAAGGTCCTCCCACTTCGGCGTCAACTTGTTGGAATTCTTGGCGGACTGAACACGCCGAAGAACAAGGTCGCCTTCCTTGAGACTTCTGGCGTTAACTTTGTGGCTATGGTAGCGGTGCAAAGCTTGCTGGTAGCGAGCAGCTCGTACAGCAGCCTGAAGATGGTCTTCCTCAAGGAGAAGCGCGTCATCTTGTCGCAGCTGCTCTTGCTCAAGCTCATCATAAGCGAGCACTCGAGGTGACCCGTATACAAGTTCCGTGGGGAGAACTGCCTCTGCTCCATAGACTAGAGCGAAAGGTGTCTGGCCAGTGGCTTGATTTGGCGTCGTCCTGATCGACCAAAGAACCACCGGCAGCTCCTCGATCTAGTTTCTTCCGCACTTGTGCAGCCTGTCGAAAGTCCTGGTCTTGAGCCCACGTAGCACTTCAGCATTTGCCCTCTCCGCTTGACTGTTGCTTCTCGGGTGAGCAACAGAAGCGAAGCAGACCTTGGCGCCAAGATCTTGGATGTACTGCATGAAGGTGCGGCTCGTGAATTGCGTACCGTTGTCGGTGATTATCTTGTTAGGGATCCCGAAGCGGCAAACAATCGACCTGAAGAACTTGACTACTGACTGTGCTGTCACCTTCCTCACTGGTTCCACTTCTGGCCACTTTGTGAACTTGTCGATTGCAACGTACAAGTACTCAAAGCCCCCGACTGCTCGGGGAAAGGGGCCAAGGATGTCGGGCCTGTCACGACCGGTTTTCCGGGTAATAAATTTCCAGAAAAGACCGTCGTGCTCATCAGCCCCAGGATTACTGTTAGCTGATGAGGCTCCAACTTGATACAGAAATTCCAAGCAACATACAAAATATGCAGTACAAGACCATTCTGGCCTGTGAGTACAACAAATGGTTTCTAGTGGTTGATGGTGGAAGCGGTTTGTGGATCATCAGTGTCTATGGGACTCCAATTCCCACAGGAACAGCTGACCAGGTTAACTCCTATCTTCGCGAGGCTGCTATCTCCATTGCTTAGGTTCCGGGGCTGTCATCGCGTCACTCCTCTCCGTGCAAGAAAATCTGGCCAAGACAATAGCCAGGGACAAGCCAGTGAGTACTTTGAATGTACTCGCAAACATTATGAACACAGGTATAATATAACCATGATGTGCTGAAAATATTTATGCTCATGACATCAGTCACAAAAGATAAATAAAACTCTGATGCATGCAAGCAAGTTATTTATAACAATGCAATTACATAGTAGTATTAAAATATATGAAACAAATAACAAGCAATGCCACAGTCGGGCGTCTTGGCGACACCACATAAAGGGCTTTTAAAAGAAATGCCACAGTCGGGCGTCTGAGCGACACCACATAAAGGGCTTTAAAAGAAATGCCACAGTCGGGCGTCTGAGCGACACCACATAAAGGGCTTTAAAAGAAATGCCACAGTCGGGCGTCTGAGCGACACCACATAAAGGGCTTTAAAATGAACAATCATAGTGAATATCCCGGAGGTAGAACCATCCCGGAGATACACGATAATAACAATAATATCACGGGTTAGTCAACAATAATAATAATCATAATTATCACAAGTCACCAGTAGTATTCCAGTTCTGGTTTAACAGTTATCACCTCCGAAGACCGACACTAAGACCGACACTTGACCCATCCCAGACTGTAATTCTTAACCATGGACACGGCTATTCGAATAGGTTTTAATCTCTGCAGAGGGTGTACTCTTTACCCACGAGTAACGGATTTCCTTTAGTCCATCGGGACTAATTCCGCTTACGGTCTTTTAAATGAAAACACACCTGACTTGCACACACCAGCTTAACTTACCGGTGTCTGGAATCACCCACGACACTCGTTAAGCAAAACTCTAAGTGGGGAGGCTACAACCTCGATTAGCATGGGATCAAAAAATTTATACCGCGCGCAAAACTGGGGGAGCTACCCCCTCGGCTACAACCGAAACACCCATGCCCCCTGACCGGATGACTGGCTTTAATCCATGGCCGTGGTACCCTCATCCCGGCCCCTCTGTACGGTGTGTGCTCGAAAGGGGTTGACAAATTACTGAACCGTACCCTACCTGTGGCAGGGACAAGTGGTAGCACGAAACAAGTGTGGGGGTTGCTGGAACAAGACTCGTTCTACGGTCGACTCAGGAGGTTTATAGTTTCCTGCATAACATATATAACAAATATACTTCAACCAATCCAATCAACACTCATTATATCTTACTATGCCATACCGGACATACCCGTCCCGACGGAGGCCGGCGACAAGCTCATACCTACCCAAGGCAAAGGCTTTCCCGGATTTCTTTCCAGCATGCATGCAAGACACATGAGGATGATTATCATCATAAGTGTGTTTATTTCCAACAGCATGGAAATCACTATTATGCACTCATGCATATGATCATATCACATGAAATAACAAGTCCTTCGAAATGCGGTGGTGTTAAAAATGTATCAACGATCACACCAAAATATTATGCCGGGATTCAGAATGCTTGCCTTCAATGTGTGGTAAGTCAGGGTGTACTTCAAAACTTTTGAAAGTTTCTCCTCTCTTCAAAAATCCTATTTTAGCAATATAAAGAATTAACACACAAAATAAAAACAGCACCAAAAGTTGTTTTAAATTTTTTTCAAATAAATCTTAAAATAAACTAGACAATATTTGAGAGAGGTAGGAAAAAGAATTAATTCATTTGGAGTTATATTTAAAAAGATAAAGCCAGTCAAAGATTTGGTCAAAATCTGTTTTTAAAATAAAAATAGAAAAGAAAACGTTTCAGACTGGAATACGTTTTCGGAGCGGAGGAAACGTACTTCGTGGTTTTACGCTTTCACTTAACACGCGTGGCGGCGGGGTGGGTCGCTGACGGTGGGCCCGCCTGGCCCACTGGTCAGGTTTGACCAGTCGCCGCGCCCCTTCTCCCTCCTCTGCCCGAGCGAGGCGGGGCTCCGGCGATCGTCGCCGGCGAAGGGAGGCTCCTCGAGGGCATCCGAGGCCAGGGATGGATCCACCTCTCCTAGGCGGTCCTCCCGGTGGTCGACTGGCCGGCGGGGACGGAGGGATTCGTCGGCGGCGAGCTCCGCGGCGGAGGGAGCTTCGGTGACGGAGTGGTTTTGGGGTGAATGTGGTTCCCGATCAAAATCAAGTGGGGGGTTGGGTTCCTGGAGGGGAGGAGGTGTTCTTGGCGAAGAGAATTGGGAGGGAGAGGCCCTAGTGGCGCTGGGAGAGCTGGGGTCATGGCGGCGGCCGCTGCTGCCGGAGGTGGGGAAGACGACCTCCCCAGGTCGATTGGCTGCAATGGGGAGACTAGGGGAGTGTACTAAGGCCGCCTGCGAACGGAACGTGCTCGGGGGCCTCCTTAAATAGGCGTTCGGGGTCGGTTCCGACGGTGGCCGCGGATAAGGTCGCCGGCGACCGTCTTTCTGTAGCCGCGGGGCGTCGTGGCGACGACGAGAGCTAGCGGACAAGGTTGAGGATGAGCTTGGGCTGTGCCAAGGGCCAGGTGGCGGGCCGGGGTGGTTTGGGCGGCGCCGACCGTGGCAGGGGCGTGCTACGGTCGTCGGTGTGCCGCCAAAAGTTCTGTCGGCGGCGCTGTAGGCTACCAGGGTGGCTTGGTGCGTTGCTGCGAGGAGGGGAGCGCGTGGCGTGGTGCTGCAGAGCGGGCCAAGGCCGTGGGGGCCAGCGTGTCGGCTCGGGCGCGCGGCTGCAATACGCGTGCTCTGGGCGCGTCCAGAGCATGCACTGTAGGTGTTCGGCGTAATGTCGTGGCATGCTACAGGTCACCGGTGAGTCTGGCAAGCCACAGAACTAGGTTATAGGTAGAGGGAAACTCAAGGGACAAGTTGGTTTGGTCATGTGGTCCAGTTCACAATGTAGGCTTGAGATCATGCCAATTCAGCCCATGCACTCTAGGTGTTTGTCAAAATGCCAAAGGCACCTAGGCTATTCTTGGAGGGGCCAAATCTTCCAGGTCAGTGTCTCTTTGGACGCAAGAGGGAGTGGTGAAGTTAGTTTGCATAAAGGAGACACTTGCTAGTGCAAGTTTTGCAAAACTTCAATTCTGTACAGAAAGCAAAAGGCATTGTTGCAAGAACTTAGAATCATCCAATGGGTCCACTCTCCTGGACTTAGGGGTTTAGTAGGGTGGTCTACAAGTAGGAAAAGGAATCACAGCAAAAGGAGCAAGTTAAAGTATAGTTGTAGTACAAAACCTCAAGTTGGACCAGAATGGAAATGAGGATGATTCACTCAAATTTTTCAAATAACATAGCTGGGTTTTTGCATAAAGCTGAATAATATGCTTCTACTGACATCCCATAATTTTGGTGGAGGCTAGAAAGAATTATTTAAAAGGTTGTAGTGCAAGGTTGCTCTCTGGACCAGAGAAGAAAATTGGGTGTAGAGCTCAAAATATTTCAAGAATAAGAGATATTTTTGTATAAAAGTGATTCAAAAACATCACATGACATCACCAAATTTTGGTTGGATTTTTAGATAAATATATCAAATGGTTGTAGTACAAATATGGCCATATAACCTTGAAAAACTATTTTTCAAGAAAATAAAGATCAAGCAGATTAATTATGTGATTAGTTCTACTAATAAAAGAAAAGTTTTTCTTGAGAGGTTAAACAAGTCCAATAACATATTTGAAAAGTTTTCTCTTTGGGGAAAACTCCATAATAGCAAGGGAGAAAAGGTTCAAAAATCAAAAAGGGAGCCTAGAAAATCAAAGTTTTAGTTTCCTGGCAAAATTTTAATTAATGAAACAAGGTCAAAATTTTGGGGTGTCATAGGGCCCCCAGACCGAAAATGGCCAGGGTAAAGGGATCGTCTGGAGAGCTTGAGCTGGTTGGTGTATCTGCTTGGAATGGAACTGGCATGCTTCACACTTGGTTACTTGTGCAGTTGCATCCTGGAGGGCTGTCGGCCAAAAGAAACCTTGTCGGAATGCTTTGCCGGCAAGTGCTCTTGCGCCAATGTGGTGACCACATATGCCTCCATGTATCTCTGCCAACAGCTTTTGTCCGTCTTCCCGGTGAATACACTTCGATTTACACCGTTGAGTCTTCTTCTGTACAGTGTCTTGTCGACAAACTGGTACATACTTGACTGCCGGGCTACTCTTTCCACTTCTTCTTGCTCTTTGGGAAGTTCTCCTGTCTGAAGGAAACGGACAATCCGCTGTGCCCATGCTGGAGCTTGTGGCTCGACAACAAGGACTAAAGGCAAATCTGCTGCTGCGGGAACATCCACTTCTACAGCGAGAATCTGCGGCTCTGCCGGAGCTTGACGTTCCCCGGCAAGCTTGCCGGAGGAAAACTTGTCGGGAGCTTCTGCTTCAACGGAACAAACCCTAGGGCTTGCGGGAGCAGACTGCTCCTCAGCGCTCTTGGCGTTGATCTTGGGGACCTTCTTGGCGACGGCTTCGGGAAGCTCTGCCGGCAAATAGTCACCAGAAATCAACATCCTCTTCTTGCTTTGTCCAGTTGATGGCGTTACAGATGGTTGGGTCAGCTTGAGCACAAAGATCCTTGGTTCCACAGGTAACTTAAGTGCGGCGCACTTTGATAGGCCATCGACAATGGTGTTCTGAGCTCTTGGAACATGCTCCATCTGTAGGTCGTCAAAGTGCTCTTCTAGCTTTCTCACTTCATCGACGTAGGCTTCCATCAACGAACTCTGATAGCTCTTGTTCACTTGGCGGACGACAAGCTGCGAGTCTCCCCTGACAATGAGCTTCTTGATCCCAAGGTCTGCCGCGATCCTGAGACCGGCAAGCAAGCCTTCATACTCTGCAGTATTGTTTGTTGCTTGCTCCTTGGGAAAGTGCATCTGGACTACGTACTTGAGGTGCTCTCCGGTGGGTGCAACAAGCAGCACGCCAGCACCGGCGCCTTGCAGCGAAAAGGCACCATCAAAGTACATCAGCCACTCTTTGCTTGCTTCTTTGACGGGGATGCTTGTTTCAGGAATTTCTTCATCTAGTGTTGGCATCCATTCTGCTATGAATTCTGCCAATGCTCTGCTGTGGATAGTTGAAGTACTCTCAAACTTGAGGCCAAAGCTTGACAGTTCCAGTGCCCACTCAACAATCCTGCCTGTCGCTTCTGGATTCTGTAGTATCCTCTTCAGCGGAAAGTGAGTGACAACTGTGATCTCATGTGCTTGGAAGTAATGGCGTAGCTTTCTCGAGGCCATGAGAAGGCCGAAAAGCAATTTCTGCACGCCAGAGTACCTTGACCTAGCCCCCTGCAGAAGGGAACTGACAAAGTAAACTGGGCGCTATACTATTCTCTTCTGTATCTCCTCGCGCGTCTGCGCAGATTCATCCTTGTCAGGACCAGAGCTTGTCGGGGAAGCCCCCTGCTTGTCACTGGATGCGCCTGCCGTGGTTGCCGGCTCGTCATCTGCCTCCCTCTCTACCACTAACGCAACACTAACCACTTGATTGGTTGCCGCGATATACAGCAGCAACTTCTCTTGTGGCTTAGGTGCGACAAGTGTTGGAGCGGAGGACAGGTATCTCTTCAAGTCTTGCAGCGCAGCCTCCGCTTCCGGAGTCCATTTCATTGGACCTACCTTTTTCAATAATTTGAAAAACGGCAGGGCGTGCTCAGCAGACCTAGAGATAAACCTGCTGAGAGCAGCCATGCAACCGGCAAGTCTTTGTACATCCTTGACGTGCTTTGGTACTTCAATCTGCACAATGGCCTTGATCTTATCGGGATTGGCTTCGATTCCCCGCTGAGACACAAAGAATCCGAGAAGCTTGCCGGAGGGGACTCCAAACACACACTTCTCGGGGTTGAGCTTGAGACTGATCTTGCGCAGATTTGCAAAGGTCTCGTCTAAATCTTGAATCAGAGTTGCCTTGTCCTTGCTCTTGATTACTATGTCATCCATGTAGGCTTCCACATTTCTGTGTATTTGTGGCTCAAGAGCGACATGGACTACTCTTGCAAATGTTGAACCAGCATTTTTTAAACCGAAAGGCATCCGTATGAAACAGTACGTGCCACATGGAGTGATAAATGCGGTCTTCTCCTCATCCTCTTCTGCCATGAAGATCTGATGGTATCCTGAGTATGCGTCAAGAAATGAAAGCAAGTCACATCCAGCCGTGGAGTCAATAATCTGGTCAATGCGCGGGAAAGGAAATGGGTCTTTGGGACAAGCTTTGTTAACATCGGTAAAGCGATACAAAGTCTCCATTTCCCGTTCGCCTTGCGCACGACTACAGGATTGGCCAGCCACGTAGGATGGAGCACTCCTCTGACAAGGCCTGCTGCTTCCAACTTCTTGATCTCTTCTGCGATGAATTCTTGGCGCTCTACTGCTTGCTTCCTGACCTTCTGCTTGACGGGCCGCGCATGAGGACAAACGGCAAGATGGTGCTCAATTACTTTCCTGGGAACACCGGGGATGTCAGACGGTTGCCACGCAAACACGTCGACGTTCGCCCGCAGGAAAGCAATGAGCGCGCTTTCCTATTTAGGGTCGAGAGTGGCACCGATGGTGAAGGTACCACCAGTGTCGTCCTCCTTGGCGGACACCTTCTTGGTCTCTGGCGGAGCTGCCATTGTCTTCTTACACTTGCCGGTGGAGCTTGATGGTGCGTCCTCGACGGCAGCGCAGCACTCCGAAGAGGTGCGCTTGCCGGAGTGGGCATCAAAACTCTTGCCGGACTTGGTCTTCTTTCCCCCCGGGAGCTTCAACGGCAGGTGACTTGCGATCTGTTGCGGCTGCTGCTTCCCGGTAGATCTTGTCGGCGCAGATAAGAGCATCCTTCTTGTCGCCAGGGACAGAGATGACGCTTATCGGGCCTGGCATCTTTAGCATGTTGTATGCGTAGTGAGAGGCTGCCATGAACTTGGCGAGTGCTGGACGACCGAGTATCCCATTGTAAGGCAATGGAAAATCGGCAACGTCAAAAGTGACCCTCTCAGTCCTGAAGTTGACCTCGCTGCCAAATGTTACTGGCAACGTGACCTTCCCCTTCGGCTTGCTCCTTCCCGGGTTGATTCCTTGGAATGTGTCGGTCTCTTCAAGCTCGCTGTCAGGGATCTGGAGTTTCTGGAGTACAGCGGAGGAGATCAGGTTCAAGCCGGCCCCGCCGTCAACTAACATCTTAGTGACCTTGAGGTTGCGGATAGTTGGTGAAACCAACATCGGCAAGCACCCGACCGCAGTTGTGCGATCAGGGTGGTCCTCAATATCAAAGATGATAGGCGTGCTGGACCATTTCAGAATTTTGCGTGACTCGACAGGTGGTTCCGCCGCATTGACTTCCCGCACCCACTACTTGATTTGGCGGTGCGAAGTATGTAGAGAAGCACCGCCGTCAACGCACAAGACCTCTGTTGCTTTCTGAAACTCCTGCTCACTGGTCTCGACATCATCCATGTCTTCATCGTCGTCGTCATCTTCATCCTTGTCGCGGCCGCGGGGAGGTCTGTCTCCTTGCCGCTGCTTGGCCTTGCCGCAGCGTCCTCCCCGACCGGTGCGCTTCTTGCCGGATTCTCCAGCGCCTCCTTGGGCCCTCTCCTTGTCACGTCGCTCGTATTTAGCTTTTTGCTGCTGGACAAGCTGCTCGACCTTCTTGCAGCTCTGGAGGTCATGGCCCTTGGTGCGGTGGATCTTTCAGTACTGCTTGTCAGTGTCGTCCTGCTTGTCAGCGACCGCCACAGCCTGGCAGTTGGTGCATGCGGCAATCTCCTTGCCGGAGCTACCAGCTTTGGCTTTCTTGGCGCCACCTTCGCTACCGGACTGCTCAACGACTAACACATCTTTGCCTTTCTTCTTCCTGTTGTTCCGCCGCCGGTTTCTCTTTGCCGGGGCAGCATCCTCGCTGTCAGACCCCCCTGCTCCTGTATTCTCTCCAAGGAGTTTCCTCCCTTCCTCAGCATGTGCACACTTGTCGGCCAGGGCATACAACTCACTGACGTCTCTAATCCTGCACATCGCCATCTCCTCCCGCATCCTGCGTTTACGCATGTTCTGATGGAACACGCTAATGACTGCTGCAGGGTGGACATCTGGGATGTTGTGCTGTACACGGCTAAATCTCTGAATGTACTTGCGCAGGGGCTTTCTTTCCTTCTAGGCGAGCAGATGAAGGTCACTCTCTTGGCCATGGGGTTTGTGGCCGCTTGTAAAGGCGCCGACAAACTGATGGCATAGGTCTGCCCAGGAGGATATGGAGTTGTCCGGCAAGTGCATGAGCCAGGACCTGACGTTGGGCTTGAGCACCAGCGGGAAGTAGTTGGCAAGGATCTTGTCGTCCCGCCCCCCGACAGCCTGCACCGCGATGGTGTAGATGCTGAGGAACTCCGACGGATGCGACTTGCCATCGTACTTCTCTGGTACGTCTGGCTTGAAATTCTTCGTGCTGGGCCACTGGACTTGCCGCAGCTCACGGGTAAACACAGGGCAAGCTACCGTGTACGGCAAGTCGCCTGGTTCCCCTGGCGCATGCATGTCGACAGAGGGCCCAGCGCGCTGGTCCGATTGACGTCGTGCTTCTCTTCGGCGCTCGATGCGAGTACGACCGTCTTCTTGCTGTCGTTCGTGGAGAACTTGGCGCTGATCGCGACGAGCTCGTGGATCTGATGACGCGGTGGAGTCGCTATCGAGGTGGATACGGCGAGTCGGCGATCTTGGCCTTCGGGGCGGAGAGTGCACAGTGGTTGCAACCCCACCGGTCTTGTCGCCACCGGCTCGTGCCTGGCTGACTTGCCGCAGCTGCGACGTGCTCGGCTGCCGTTGAGTGTCGCCGTTGGCGAAGCCGATGAGATTCTGAATGGTGGCCCTGCAGTCGTCGATCTTGTCTGCCGTTGGAGGGTAGTCCAGGAGCAGTTGAGCTCGCACCAAAGCTTCTACTGCAGTGGCAGGTGGTGGTGGCGAACGATGCAAGGAGCGGGACATGCTCGGACTTCTAACTATGTTAGAAGGAGCAGTGTCCCGTCCAGGCAACCGTGCCTCGCTCGTGCCAGCATGTTGGCGTGCATGCTGGTCTTGAGCACTCCGAGATCCACCAGCTCGATCTTGGTCCAGCAAACGCATGGTACCATGACTACCATGACGCTGCCGGTCCCGCGCCTCCTGAGATGGGCGCGGTGCATGTACGGACGCCGAGATCTTGGAGTGCGCCCGGTCATTGTGGGAGCCGGCTATGCCGCTGATGGGTAGCGCAGCCTTGTCCTTGGACCTGGCAGCACCGTGAGCTCCCTCGTCGACGCCCGTTCTTCCGCCGGCGTCTGCCCCACCAGCCGTTTGCTCCGGCGGTGGTGGGTTCGGCGCGGACGGAGCAGCCGCCTCCGAAGCCTTCTTCTTCGGCGGCATGTCGATGAAGATGATGAAGATCTAGCTCGCGTGAACGCCGGATCTGGTTCACACAACCTCGACGCCCCTACCTGGCGCGCCAAAGATGCCGGGGGACTAATCCATGAACACCTATGGGACCGGCGGACCGAGTCCCTTTCTGTTCGGCGGGGGCGAGGGTCGCACAAAGAGCGGATCGAGGCGAAGCACACGAGTAGGTTACCCAGGTTCGGGCCGCACGGATGCGTAAAACCCTACTCCTGCTTTGTGGTTTGTATTGAGTTCTTGCTCGGGAGCGCGGAGTGCTACAGTACACCCCAACAGCTAACGAGACCGAGCGTGAGAGTTCTCCCCCCTCTGCGTTGCGCATGGGCCTCCTTTTATATGCCCAAGGGGTCACCGACAGGTGGTAACGTAGACAGGGGTAAAAATGGAAAGGGTGCTGCGGTTGGTACAACTACCTGCTACAGTGTATTATACCTAACCCTGACGGCAGGGGACAAGGGCATCAAAATGCCCGTCTGCGTCGCCTAAATAGTGCAAAAGGGACCGCCAGGGACGCCACCGCTCGCCACGATGGCAATCTTGTCAGCGCCGCTTGCCACCGCGCGCCACTGGCTGCACAGCCTCCCGCCACGTATGCCTGGAAGGGTCCCAGAGCGACACGTTGGTGGAAGTGCTGGAGCGCGGGCACGGAGTGGTGGCTTGCCGCGGCAAGCGCCTTGCCGCGGTCATAGTCTTGTCGCGTCCGGGGGCTTGTCGCTCACCGGGCCTTGCCGGGACGTGTGGCGCATCGCGGCAAGTTCCTTGAGATGCCTTGGTTGGCCTTCCCGGCAAGCTCCTCTTGCCGGGGTCTTGTCTCCTTGGCTTGGATACTTTGTTCTTGAATGGCTTCAAAGGAACCACGGAGGACCTTGGCGGTCACCCGGCAAGCCTTGCCACTGGGTGCTGTGACTGCCCGTGCACAAGTTCGGGATACTAGGGTACCCCTACTCTAGTACACCGACAGACTCAAACTAAAAGTGAATCAAACTCAAGCAAGATTGGTAGCAACTACTCCTACAAGTGCCTAGAGGCCATATCATGCATTAAAACTACTTTTTACCACATAAATTTGACATGCAAGCTCAAGAACAGGGTCACCTAAGCAGCAAAAATTTGCAATAAATAAAGCACTAGAACAAAAACTAATTGGACCATTGGAGGAGTCACATATTGAAGAACAATCCCCCAAAGCAGTTTTGTGAATGGAGCTTTGAGCTAGGAGATAAAAAATGGCAGCAAGATGAGGCAGAACTCGGGTTTGAGCTGGTGGACGATTTTTTCTGGAGATAGACGAAGTGTGTGGGTGCAATAATAGGTGGAGGGGGCCCACGAGGCAGGGGGGGGCGCCCTGGACCCTCGTGGCCAGGTGGTGAGGCCCCTTGGTGTGTTCTAAGTGCCAATAATTCTTAAATATTCTAAAAAAATCATATAAATTTTTTAGGACATTTGAAGAACTTTTATTTTTGAGGTATTTTTTCTTACAAGGATAATTTAGAAAACAGACAGAAAATACTATTTTTTCTTTATTTAATCTAAATAATAGAAAGTAAAAAGAGGGTATAGAGAGTTGTGCTTTCTAACTTCATCCATCTCACGCACATCAAAAGGAATCCACTAACAAGGTTGATCAAGTCTTGTTAACAAACTCTTTCTGAATCGCTCGAAACTGGAGAATTTTCAAATAACACTAATTAAGGATATGCATGTCCCCAACAATAAGAATATCATATTTTTTCTTGACAGTAGGAAGAGGAAATTCAAAACCTCCAATAATAATCGTTGGAATTTTTCCAATAGAATTGATACTGTGGACTTGAGGTTGTTTCCTCGGAA
Organism: Triticum aestivum; assembly: GCF_018294505.1. Taxonomy (NCBI): domain Eukaryota; kingdom Viridiplantae; phylum Streptophyta; class Magnoliopsida; order Poales; family Poaceae; genus Triticum; species Triticum aestivum. The sequence continues at coordinate 50,128,724 of NC_057797.1, forward strand.
AGTGTACCGTATGCTCATCACCATTAACATGAAAAGTGACATTGCCTTTGTTGCAATCAGTAATAGCCCCTGCAGTATTCAAAAAGGGTTTACCAAGAATAATAGACATACTATCGTCCTCGGGAATATCAAGAATAACAAAGTCCTTTAAAATAGTAATGTTTGCAACCACAACAGGCACATCCTCACAAATACCGACAGGTATAGCAGTTGATTTATCAGCCATTTGCAAAGATATTTCATTAGGTGTCAACTTATTCAAATCAAGTCTACGATATAAAGAGAGAGGCATAACACTAACACCAGCTCCAAGATCACATAAATCAGTTTTAACATAGTTTTTTAATGGAGCATGGTATAGTTGGTACTCCTGGATCTCCTAGTTTCTTAGGTATTCCACCTTTAAAAGTATAATTGGCAAGCAGGTGGAAATTTTAGCTTCTGATATCTTTCTTTTATTTGTAACAATATCTTTCATATACTTAGCATAAGGATTCATTTTAAGCATATTAGTCAAACACATACGCAAAAAGATAGGTCTAGTCATTTCACCAAAGTGCTCAAAATCCTCACCATCCATTTTCTTGGATGGTTTAGGAGGAAAAGGCATGGGTTTCTAAACCCATGGTTCTCTTTATTTACCGTGCTTCCTAGCAACAAAGTCTCTCTTATCATAACATTGATTCTTTGATTGTGGGTTATCAAGATCAACACCGGGTTCAATCTCTACATCATTGTTATTGCTAGGTTGATTATTAACATGAACATCATCATTAACATTATCACTAGGTTCATGTTCATTACTAGATTGTGTTTCAGCATCAGAAATAGAAATATCATTGGGACTCTCAGGTGTGTCAACAGTAGGTTCACTAGAAGCATGCAAAGTCCTATCGTTTTTCTTTTTCTTCTTTTTAGAAGGACTAGGTGCATCAACATTAGTTCTCTAGGAATCTTGCTCAATTCTCTTAGGGTGGCCCTCAGGATACAAAGGTTCCTGAGTCATTTTACCCCCTCTAGTCACAACTCTAATAGCATTATCATTTTTCTTATTTAATTCATTGAGCAAATCATTCTGAGCTTTAAGCACTTGTTCTACTTGAGTGTTAACCATAGAAGCATGTTTACTAATAAGTTTAAGTTCACCTTTAAATCTAGACATATAATCACTCAAGTGTTCAATCATATAAGCATTATGTTTCAATTGTCTACCAACATAAGCATTGACGTTTTCTTGTTTAATAATAAAATTATCAAACTCATCTAAGCATTGGCTAGCAGACTTATAACGAGGAATTTCACCTTCATCAAATCTATAGAGAGAATTTACCTTTACTACCTGTGTCGGGTTATCAAGACCATGCATTTCTTCAATAGGTGGTAAATTCTTAACATCTTCAGCTTTAATACCTTTTTCTTTCATATATTTGTTTGCCTCTTGCATATATTTAGGACTGAGAAATAGAATACCCCTTTTCTTCGGTTGGTTTAGGAGTTGGTTCAGGAAGTGTCCGGTCATTTTCATTACTCAACATATTATTCAATAGCAATTCAGCTTTATCAACAGTTCTTTCCCTGAAAACACAACCAGCACAACTATCCAGGGTCTCTGGAAGCATCGGTTAGTCCATTATAAAAGATATAAAGTACTTCACTTTTCTTGAGAGGATGATCAGGCAAAGAATTAAGTAATCGGATAAGCCTCCCCCAAGCTTGTGGGAGACTCTCTTCTTCAATTTCACAAAATTTATATTTCCCTTAAGGCAGCTTGTTTCTTATGAGCAGGGAAATATTTAGCAGAGAAGTAATAAATCATATCCTGGGGACTATGTACACAACCAGGATCAAGAGAATTAAACCATATTTAGCATCACCCTTTATTGAGAACAGAAATAACTTAAGAATATAGTAATAGAAAGTTTTCTCATCATTAGTGAACAGGGTGGCTATATCATTTAATTTAGTAAGATGTGCCACAACAGTTTCAAACTCAAAGCCATGAAAAGGATCATATTCAACCAAAGTAATTAACTCAGGATCGACAGAGAAATCATAATCCTTATCAGAAATACAGATGGGTGAAGTAGCAAAAGCAGGGTCATATTTCATTCTAGCATTCAAAGATTTTTCTTTCAGCTTAGCTAACATTTTCTTAAGATCATATTTATCATTGCAAGCTAAAAAGTCTCTAGCAGTTTCTTCATCCATAACATAACCCTCAGGCACAACAGGCAATTCATATCTAGGGGGAGAATCTGCATCATCACTTTCATCAATATTATCAGTTTCAATAATTTTATTCTCTCTAACCCTAGCAAGTTGTTCATCAAGAAATTCACCTAATGGCACAGTATTATCAAGCATAGAAGTAGTTTCATCATAAGCATCATGCATAGCAGAAGTGGCATCATCAATAACATGCGACATATCAGAATGAATAGCAGGAGTAGTTGTCGCAAGTTTACTCAAAACAGAAGGTGAATCAAGTGCAGAGCTAGGTGGCAGTTCCTTACCTCCCCTTGTAGTTGAGGGAAAAATCTTGGTTCTTTCATCTTTCAAGTTCCTCATAGTGATCAACAGATATAAATCCCAAGTGACTCAAAGAATAGAGCTATGCTCCCCGGCAACGGCGCCAGAAAATAGTCTTGATAACCCACAAGTATAGGGGATCGCAACAGTTTTCGAGGGTAGAATATTCAACCCAAATTTATTAATTCGACACAAGGGGAGCCAAAGAATACTCTCAAGTATTAATAGTTGAGTTGTCAATTCAATCGCACCTGAAAGACTTAATATCTGCAGCAAAGTATTTAGTAGCAAAGTAATATGGAAGTAGCGGTAACAGTGGCAAAGGTAATAGTAGCAGTTTTGTAGTGATTGTAACAGTGGCAATGGAAAAGTAACTAAGCAAAGATCAATATGTGAAAAGCTCGTAGGCAATGGATCAGTGATGGATAATTATGTCGCATGTGATTCCTCATGCAACAGTTATAACATTGGGTGACATGGAACTAGCTCCAGTTCATCAATGTAATGTAGGCATGTATTCCGAATATAGTCATACGTGCTTATGGAAAAGAACTTGCATGACATCTTTTGTCCTACCCTCCCATGGCAGCGGGGTCCTATTGGAAACTGAGGGATATTAAGGCCTCCTTTTAATAGAGTACCAAAACAAAGCATCAACACTTAGTGAATGCATGAACTCCTCAAACTACGGTCATCATCGGGAGTGGTCCCGATTATTGTCACTTCGGGGTTACCGGGTCATAAAACATAGTAGGTTACTATTGACTTGCAAAATAGGATCAATAACTCACATATATTCATGGAAACATAATAGGTTTAGATATGAAATCATGGCACTCGGGCCCTAGTGACAAGCATTAAGCATAGCAAAGTCATAGCAACATCAATATTAGAACATAGTGGATACTAGGGATCAAACCCTAACAAAACTAACTCGATTACATGATAAATCTCATCCAACCCATCACCGTCCAGCAAGCCTACGATGGAATTACTCACGCACGGCGGTGAGCATCATGAAATTAGTGATGGAGGAAGGTTGATGATGACGATGGCGACATGTTCCCCTCTCCGGAGCCCCGAACGGACTCTAGATCATCCCTCCCGAGAGAGATTAGGGCTTGGCAGCGGCTCCATATCTTAAAACGTGATGAATCCTTCTCTGTGATTTTTTCTCCCCAAACGTGAATGTATAGAGTTGGAGTTGAGGTCGGTGGAGCCTCAGGAGGCCCACTAGACAGGGGGCGCGCCCCAGGGGGGTGGGCGCGCCCACCACCCTCATGGACAGTGTGTGGATCCCCTGGTGTTGATTCTTTCGCTAGTATTTTTATAAATTCCAAAAATATTCTCTGTGAAGTTTCAGGTCATTCCGAGAACTTTTATTTTTGCACAAAAATAACACCATGGCAATTATGCTGAAAACATCATTAGTTCGGGTTAGTTCCATTCAAATCATGCAAGCTGAGTCCAAAACAAGGTCAAAAGTGTTTGGAAAAGTAGATACGATGGAGACGTATCACTATCATAGCAACACTTTTGGCGCGATTGCGCGGCTTTGACATTTTCACGGATGACTTTACACACTTCTTCGGCTTCTGTGATCAAGTCGTTGCCAAGAAGATGGCGTTCACCAGTTCCAGACCAATTGAGAGGAGTACGGCACTTTCTGCCATATAGAATTTCACATGGGACCTTGCCCGAACTTGCTTGGAAGTTGTTGTTGTAGGAGAACTCGGCATATGGAAGACAATCTTCCCACTTGATACCTAAAGAGATGACACAAGCCCTGAGCATGTCTTCGAGGATTTATTGACTCGCTCGACTTGGCCACTTGTTTGAGGATGGAAAGCCGTGCTGAAGCGAATGTTGGTGCCCATGGCCTTATGGAAGGAGTCCCAGAGCTTGAAGGTGAAAATACTTCCACGTTATGATGAGATCAATTGCGGAATACCATGCAACGAGACAATTCTGGAGGTGTATAGCTCTGCCAACTGAGCTGCTGTGATAGATTCTTTGATTGGAAGTAAATGAGCCACTTTTGTCGGCTTGTCAATGACAATGAAAATAGCATCATTCCCACACTTGGACTTAGGAAATCCAGTGACGAAGTCCATTTCGATATGATCAAACTTCCATTCTGGAATAGCAATAGGTCGGAGGAGACCAGCTGGTCGTTGGTGTTCTGCTTTCACCCTTCGGCAGACATCACATTCATTCTCGAATTGAGAAATTTCTCGCTTCATTCAAGTCCACCAATACAACTGCTTGAGGTCATGGTACATCTTCGAACTGCCTGGATGAATGGAATGGAGAGAATTGTGCGCTTCATTCATTATGACCTTCCTTAGATCACCTTTAGAAACCACAATCCGATCCTTGAATAATAAAGTGTCTTTGTCATCAATGTGATAGCACTTGTATTTGGATAAGCCCTTGGCAATACCATGTTTCAACTTCTTCACCATGGTGTCAAGGAGTTGTGCCTCACAAATTTAGTCTTCCAAAGTTGGAGTGACTTGAAGGTTGGCAAGAAAACCTTGAGGAACAACTTGGAGGTTGAGCTTGCGGAAAGCTTCACAAAGATCCGGTTGGTATGGCTTGAGAATTAAGGTGTTGCAATAAGCCTTCCTGCTCAAAGCATCTACAATCACATTGGCCTTGCCTGGAGTATATTCAATAGTTGGATTGTACTCTTGAATCATTTCGACCCAACGAGTTTGCCTGAGGTCGAGGTTCGGTTGAGTGAAGATATACTTGAGGCTCTTGTGATTGGTGAAAATGTCCACTTGCCTTCCCAACAAGAGATGTCTCCATGTTATTAATGCGTGGACAACTTCCGCCAACTCAAGATCGTGAGCGGGGAAGTTCCTTTCGTTGGGCTTCAACTGTAACATCCCAATTTTATTAAATTTGGATGTTAATAGAATCATTCAACGCATATCATATTTCTGTGCATTTTAGAGTTTTTGAAATATTCAAATAATAGTTTTCCACTCGAGAAATAGAAATGAGAGGGGATAAGATGACTTCCTCAAAATATAAAAAGAGTGGGAAATTTTATGTTGAATATTACTTTAAGTTTTGGAGTTGATTGGTATTTATTTTATTTGCAAAAAGTGCATTAATTGCATTAGAAAATTATTTTCAAAATGTTTTGTGCTTAAGTTAATGTTTATTACGCTCTAAATGTTATGTAGTTATTTTAGAAATTAATTTGGAGTTTTTATTAATTCAATTGAGTTAGTTATGGGCCAATTTAGTCTCCTGTTAAACACACACACACGCGCGCGCGCGCGCGCTCGCAGCCTAGACCGAAACTGGGTTCGGCCCAGGAGCGTCCGACCGGCCCAGCTGGCCATTTTGGCCCAAGGCCACCGCCCCAGCGCCCGCGCACCCGAAACCCTCTCGCACCGGTCGACGGCCCGTGCCCGCCCTCTCTCACCTCCTCTCGCTGCCGCTGCCAGGCGGGCCCCACCCGTCAGGCCGTCCTCAACCTCCCGCTCCGCACGGGATAAACACTCGCCGCCGCGCTCCCGCAACCGCCGACCGCCTCCCTCGCGGATAACGCTTATCCGTCAACCCCGAGCCCTCTGACCTCGCCTATATAAAGGCCAGGACCCCTCTTCCGTCCTCGCTGTCTCACTTCTCCCCACGCCGCCCTTAGCCGCCGCTGTCGCCGTTTGCATCTCGTCGAAGCCGCGCCGCTCCGTCGTCCCTTCCGTCGCCAGTAAGCCACCATGGCCTCCACCTTCTTCGTCAAATGGCTTCCCTCGGCAAGGCGCACCCATTTGACAAATTTGTCTCGCCTAGGTCCCGCCGGAGACGATGCCCCGATGATGCCCGACCTCGCAAGAGCCCACGGAGCTCCGCCGCCTTCGCCTCGCCGACCCCGACGCCCCTGAGGAGCCCCGATGCCACCATCCGGATGCCCAAGCCGCGCCGCACCTCCCCGTTTTCTTCCCCGACGCCGAGGACCGCCGTAGCCGCTGCCCCGACACCTACCGCCGCCGCGCCACCGTCTTCATCATCGTCGGCCACCACCACCGCCCGCTGTAAGCCGTCGCCCACTCCCTCCCGTTAGACCGATCATCGACGGCTTAGATTAGATCAGTTTAGTGGTTTTTTTAGTTGAACCGGTACGCGGTTAACCGCGGTTTTTATTTTAATGACTACCGGTCGGTTTCCTTTAGACCGTGCGGTTTTATTTAAACCGAGCGTCGGTTTTTATTTAGTTAGCCGCCGCCGCTGTTTTTCTTATTTAGCAGCCTTTCGCCGTATAGCCTCCGTAGCGGACACTGCTCGGCCAACCACGAGCCGCCACACGCCAGGGAACTGTTGGTGATAACTTTTCTTTACTATTTAGTCCCTGTAATTAGAAGATTAGTCCCTGATCTTAGATTAGCCATAACTTTTAAACCGTAGATCCAAACTCGATGAAACCAGCGGCAAGTTCTTCGTATTTTTTAGATCTATCCAGTAGTATAATTTTTGCAAACTTATATCAGATTCAAATTTGAATTTATTCAGATTCGAATTCGAACTTAAAATGGCCATATCTCCCAAACCGTAGCTCCGATTAAGTTGATTCCTTTTGCATGCTGTCACCGTAGCAAAACCCTATCACCTGGACCTTTGTCACAATAATTTTCACACACTAGAATCCGCCCTTTAATATTTTTACTAGTATGCAATATATTTCACATCACTCTTTGAACCATAGGCCTATGTTGTTTTGCTCTTAGAATATTTCTGTAGTAGCTTAGTGTGTTGTATGTTCATTTGGTTTTTCCGAGACTTTTTGCTATGCATGTTCTTTCGGTTCTCTAGAATGTTTGCTTATATTTGTTTACCTTTCTTTGTGATAGATTTCCCGGAGTGCGAAGCAGAATATTATCAGTCTTTAGAATTCAACCAGCAGTACCAAGGCAAGTTGCATCTTGATCATGTTTCATTACCTATGTTTTTATTATGCACTTAGTTCTATGCGGTAGGACTGCATGGTAGGAAACTTGTGCCGCATGACTTTGCTTTTCACCCAGTAGTTCATTGAGGTAGGTCTGAACCATATAACTTTGTCACCATCGTTTTACATTATCTTGCTATGCTAAGTAGACATGGATTGGGGAGTGATCATTGTAAAGTTTGAGTGACAATGTAGTAAATAGGACCTAAGTTAATTAATGAACTACCTGGGCGGAAACTTGTGGGAATGGTAGCGATGTACAGTGGGGCACGCATGGGAAATCCATGGTGGTGCAGCACTAGTGGACCGTCCGCTCAGGCTCAAATAAATCAATCGTATTCCCATGTCTAGAAGCTTACGTGTGTAGCCACAAGCCAATATGGGCTCTGGCTTAGTTGAGTAGTTAGTGTGACCCCTTCCGGGATGGGCTAGCAGATGTAGAATGATGTAGGTGTACCGGCCTATCCGTGGGTTAAGGGGGGAACATTTTTGAAAGGCTATGTCTCGATCTTCCGATCATGGAGGTGGTCGAGTCTTGTGAGGAAAAGTGCGCAACCTCTGCAGAGTTTCAACCTAATCGAGTAGCCGTGTCCCCGGTTACGGACAACTTGAGCATCTAGTAGTGGAAATACCGGGAGATCTCCTCACCTTTAATTAAATAGTTGGGTTTTAAATGAAACTTGGGAATGGATGGAGTTGGGTTTGCCAACTCATCCCATGCAAAATGTGTAGTAGTAGAATAACATCTTTTCTAATAGAGAAAAACTAGCTTTATGCAAAAACTAAACTTAGAGCTTTCCACCAGCCAAATTGCATGTACAAGTAGGTTCATTACACTTATGATGTGACTTGCCAGTACATTCAATGTACTGACCCATATGGCTGCAACTTATCACGTTGCAGATATATCCGACGAGGATTAAGGTGCGATAGGTCGATGTTCTACACTCAACCTTGCTCGTGGAGTTGGTCTCATTTACTTCTTTGCTTCCGCAGTATTTGCTTATTGGCTCTATGCCCTATTTTGTAATAAATGTATTGCTCCTGGACTATCGATGTAATAAAGAGATGTGTGTTATTTTTGTTATTTCATCAAGTACTGTGTGTGCTAACAAGTTGATCCAGGGACTAGCACGGTAAGCACAAAGACTTCGGCTCTTACTGAGTCGGGTCGCTACAAGATGGTATCAGAGCACACGTTGACTGTAGGATGCGACCCCCTAGAAATGGAGAAAAGCCATAGGATAAAAACTATATTTTTCATTTTCCATATATATCCTTTGGTCTCGTACCTTCTCTGCTTCAATACTAATTTCTTCTCTTTTTCAAAATGTAGATGTCGTACGCCCTTGTTGAGTTCGAGCAGCCCGATGAGACCATGCCCTTTGGAAGGCAGCTGGTGAAGATCATGAAGCACCTGAAGATTGGGCTTCCCACATTCACTGGAACCTTCACGGCCACCCTGCTCGAGGAGACACATTGGAGGATCGATGCTCATATCCTCGGACGCATCCTCAGAAATCGCACCAAGCCCATTGATTTCCATGTGGATACCGCAACATGGGGCTTGGGCAGGGGTATCGCTGCTCACATTGCTCTCGGACGCATTCGAGAGGTGTATGACAAAGACCTCAAGAGGACCTCCTTTGTGATGTACGGATGCCGCGACACAAATGGAGATGTGGTGCGTACCCTGGAGGACGAGACGATAGCATCCCATATCCAAGACAAGGAGGAGCACATTCGCATGATGGAGCTGGAGCTGTCCGACAACATGGTCGTCATCAAGAACCTCATGACCCGCAAGGCCGAGCTAGAGGAGGAGCTCCAGGACACTCGCATCGAGCACGAGGGAGAGCTCGACGCACTGCAGGAGAAGATCGACGACCTGAAGCTTGATCTTGAGGAGGCCGAGGAGAAGCTGGATGAAGGGGAAAACATCCAGGAGGATCACTCGTATGGTGCCTATGTCATCCAGGAGAGGGACCAAAATGATGAGCTCGGAGATGACGACACGGAGAGCGATGCAAGGACACCCGATGTCGACATGGTTGACTGGTCCTCATCTAATGAGATTAGATTTTATACCACCATGAGAGAGTTTAGAAATTCGATTTCGTTATCCGATTAGTTTTATTTCATTTGTAAGACCTTGTCAAATCTTGTGACACGTCTTACCTAAGGTTTGATTATTCGTGTGAACCTGTTTGTTTGAATTGAATTGGGATGATTTGATGTTTTATTGCTATCATGTGCATATGGGTAGTGTGATTTTACTCACTAGACCTTGTTCTATTCTAACTCCTCATCCAGTCTGATACCCATCAGATGCCCCCAAGACGTGACCCCAGATTCAACTTTCCACCGGAGCTTACGCAATTGATCCAGCAACAGAATGCTCTTATGCAGATGCTCATTCAGAACCAGAACCAGAACAACGACAACAACAACCCACCGCCGCCACCCCCGGTTGACAGTCTTACCCGTTTTCTAAGGCTGAACCCACTCGTGTTCTCTAGTAGCACGGAGCCGATCATCGCAGATGACTGGCTCCGCAAGATAGGAAGGGAGCTGGCCACGGCAGGATGCAATGATGCTGAGACGGTGATATTTGCTGCCCACCAGCTGGATGGACCGGCAGCTGCTTGGTGGGAGAACTACACCACCACATACCCCATGGATAATGTGACTAGGGCTCAGTTCCAGCGGGCGTTCTGCATTGCTCATGTCTCAGCTGGAGCCATGAGTCTGAAGAAGGAGTTCCACAGCTTGCGCCAGGGAGGACACACGGTATCTCAGTATGTTGATGAGTTTAGTAAGTTGGCCCATTACGCCCCAGAGAACGTGGCCACTGATGCAGCCAAGCAGGAGAAGTTTCTGGAGGGACTGAACGATGAGTTGGGAGTTCAGTTGACTGTGGTAACATTTGCGGACTATCGGGAGCTGGTTGATAAGGCTACCATTCTTGAAGGCAAGCACCAGCAGATGGAGAATCGTAAGAGGAAGTACGGTCGTGGGAAGTATAACTCTGGAGTTCAACAGAAACCCTGCTACAGCCCATACTTAGAAAGTTCTGGATCAGGCACTAGCAAGTTTGGAGGGAATCACCATAACCATGGAGGCCACATTCATCATGGAGGAAATGGACACAACCACTATGGTCACAAGAAGGGCAATGGCAATGGAGGAAATGGCAATCAGCAGCATTTCAATTCTTCCACACCGATGAAGAAGGACCTGAGTCACATCACCTGCTTCAAGTGCAAGAAGATAGGTCACTACTCCAATGAGTGCCCTGAGGCGCAGAATGGAAATGGAAATGGCAACGGGAATTCTGGAGGCAAGAAGCCCAATCCTTTCACTAAGGGGCATGTGAATCATGTCAATGTGGAAGAGGTTTATGAGCAGCCTGACACAGTGATTGGTAAGTTCTTGGTTAATTCATTTCCAGCACTCATTCTTTTTGACACTGGTGCATCACATTCATTCATATCAAGGGGATTTGTTGATAAACATAAGTTGCCTACCATAGCTCTTAAGTCACCCATTCTAGTGAGTTCCCCAGGAGCCGAGTCTATGGCTAGTCAGGGATGTTTCCAACTGCCTTTGAACATAGGGGGACATGTTTTTCCCACAGATATGATTATACTAGAATCGCAAGGGTTGGATGTAATCCTAGGGATGGATTGGATGTCCATGTATGAGGGAAACATTGATTGTGCTAGTAGATCGATTTTTCTCACCACCCCAGAGAAGAAGAGGATCAAGTACGTATCCAGGCTTAAGCCTAAGAGGACATGGGTGTACTCTCTTACGGGAGTTGTCCAGGAAGAAGTACAAGTGGTGAAGGATTATCTCGATGTATTTCCAGATGAGTTACCAGGTATGCCGCCAGATCGGGAGATTGAGTTTTTGATTGAGTTGCTGCCAGGCATAGGGCCTATCTCCAAGAGGCTGTATCGAATGTCTGCTAATGATTTGGAGGAAGTCAAGAAACAAATTAAGGAGTTGCTAGAGAAAGGGTATATCCGCCCGAGTTCATCACCTTGGGGAGCCCTAGTACTTTTAGTGGAGAAGAAGGATGGAACCTTGAGAATGTGTGTGGATTACCGCTCTTTGAATGAGGTGACCATCAAGAACAAGTATCCCCTACCGATGATCAATGACTTGTTTGACCAGCTAGAAGGAGCTAGTATTTTCTCCAAGACCGATCTTTGATCGGGTTATCACCAATTGAAGATCCGTGAGAAGGATATACCTAAGACAACTTTTACCACAAGGTATGGGATTTATGAGTATATAGTCATGTCCTTTGGTTTGACTAATGCCCCTGCCTATTTTATGAACATGATGAACAAAGTATTCATGGAGTTCTTGGATAAGTTTGTTGTGGTATTCATTGACGACATATTGGTTTACTCCAAGAATGAGGAGGAACACGCTGAACATCTGCGCTTAGTTTTGGAGAAGCTAAAAGAGCATCAACTTTATGCCAAGTTCAGCAAGTGTGAGTTTTGGCTCAAGGAAGTCAGATTTCTTGGACATGTAGTGTCAGGTGAAGGGATTGTAGTGGACCCTACCAAGGTAGAGTCGGTCACAGAATGGAATGCACCAACCACAGTTGGCGAGATTCGTAGTTTTCTTGGACTTGTAGGATATTACCGGAGATTTATTGAAAATTTCTCCAAGATTGCCAGGCCCATGACAGCGTTGTTGAAAAAGGACACCAAGTTTGTTTGGACTGAAGAGTGTGAAGCCAGCTTTCAAGAGTTAAAGAAGCATTTGGTTATAGCCCCAGTGTTAATCCTGCCTGACGTACACAAGGACTTTCAGGTGTATTGTGATGCTTCATGTCAGGGACTTGGAGGTGTTCTTATGCAAGAGGGGAAGGTTGTAGCTTATGCTTCACGACAACTTCGACCTCATGAGTTGAACTATGCCACACATGATTTGGAGTTGGTAGCTGTAGTGCATGCACTCAAGACATGGAGACACTATCTTATTGGGAATCATTGTGATGTTTACACGGATCACAAGAGTTTGAAGTATATCTTCATGTAGAAGGAGTTGAATCTCAGGAAAAGGAGATTGTTGGAACTTATAAAGGATTATGACATGAGTCTGCATTATCATCCAGGAAAAGCCAATGTTGTGGCAGATGCTTTGAGCCGTAAGAGTTATGTTAATACCCTTATAGCAGGAGGTTTACCTGAGGAGTTATGTGATGAGCTTAGAGACCTTCAATTGGAAATAGTTCCAAGAGGTTATGTTGCCGCACTCGAGGTGCAGTCCACCTTGTTGGGAAGAATCAGAGAAGCCCAGAAGTTGGTCCAAGGTATTGCTGAGATCAAAGAAATGATGAGCAAAGGGAAAGCAAAAGGATTCCATGAGGATGAACATGGAACCATATGGTTTGATCAACGGATTTGTGTACCCAATGACCCGGAGATCAGGAAGTTGATTCTTCAGGAGGCTCACGACTCGCCATATTCGATACACCCAGGCAATACCAAGATGTATTTGGACTTGAAGGAAAGTTTTTGGTGGGCCGGTATGAAGCGAGAAATTGCCGAGTATGTGGCAATATGTGATGTATGTCAGAGAGTAAAGGCAGAACATCAGAAACCAGCAGGATTACTTCAGCCATTGCCGATACCTGATTGGAAATGGTATAAACTTGGTATGGACTTTATCACGGGGTTACCCAGGACCCGTTCAGGTTATGATTCCATTTGGCTGATAGTTGATCGTTTGACCAAGGTTGCTCACTTCATTCCAGTGAAGACCACCTATACAAGTGCTAAGCTCGCAAAGATATATATGACCAGGATCGTATGTCTGCATGGAGTTCCAAGGAGCATCGTATCAAATAGGGGAACACAGTTTACCTCCAAGTTTTGGAAACAGTTACACGAAACTTTGGGTACCAGGCTAGAGTTTAGTACAGCCTTCCACCCACAGACTGATGGGCAGACAGAGAGAGTCAATCATATTCTAGAGGACATGCTAAGAGCTTGTGCGCTAGACTATGGGTCTAGATGGGATGATAACTTACCCTACGCAGAGTTCTCGTACAACAACAGCTACCAAGCCAGTTTGCAGATGGCCCCTTTTGAGGCATTGTATGGAAGGAAAATGCAGGACACCTTTGATGTGGGATGGAGTTGGAGATCGCAAATTCTTTGGACCTGATTTAATCAGGGATTCTGAGGAGAATGTCAAGTTGATTCGTGACAGACTTAAGATAGCCCAGTCAAGGCAGAAAAGTTATGCCGATGCTAAAGGCAAGGAAGTGATCTATGAACTGGGAGATAGAGCATATCTTCGAGTGTCTCCACTTCGAGGTATGAAGAGATTTGGAGTCAAAGGAAAGTTAGCACCACGATTTGTGGGACCATACAAAGTTCTGGAACATAGAGGAGAGGTTGCATACCAGTTGGAATTACTAGAGGCTTTGTCGGGAGTTCATGATGTGTTTCATGTTTCCCAGCTGAAGAAGTGTCATGCAGAGATGGCGGACATTCCTTTGAGAGATAAAGTGCCACTTGAGGCAATTCAGTTGGAGAATGATCTGACTTATGAGGAGAAACCTATTAAGATTCTTGAGACTGCAAAGAGAATCACTCGTACCAAGATCATCAAGTTCTACAAGGTTCAGTGGAGTCATCACACCGAGGAGGAAGCTACTTGGGAATGAGAGGAAGATCTTACACAGGACCACCCACACCTTTTTGCTGGCCAACCCGAATCTCGAGGACGAGATTCATCTGAAGGGGGGTAGGTTTGTAACATCCCAATTTTATTAAATTTGGATGTTCATAGAATCATTCAATGCATATCATATTTCTGTGCATTTTGGAGTTTTTGAAATATTCAAATAATAGTTTTCCACTCGAGAAAAACAAATGAGAGGGGATAAGATGACTTCCTCAAAATATAAAAAGAGTGGTAAATTTTATTTTGAATATTACTTTAAGTTTTGGAGTTGATTGGTATTTATTTTATTTGCAAAAAGTGCATTAATTGCATTAGGAAATTATTTTCGAAATGTTCTGTGCTTAAGTTAATGTTCATTAGGCTCTAAATATTATGTAGTTATTTTAGAAATTAATTTGGTGTTTTTATTAATTCAATTGAATTAGTTATGGGCCACTTTAGTCTCCTGTTAAACACACACACACACACACACACACACACACACACGCAGCCTGGACCAAAATTGGGTTCGGCCCAGGAGCGCCCGACCGGCAAAGCTGGCCATTTTGGCCCAAGGCCAGCGCCCGCGCGCCCGAAACCCTCTCGCACCGGTCGACCGCCCGCGCCCGCCCTCTCTCACCTCCTCTGGCTGCCGCTGCGAGGCGGGCCCTACCCGTTAGGCCGTCCTCAACCTCCCGCACCATGCGGGATAAACACTCGCCGCCGCGCTTCCACAACCGTCGGCCGCCTCCCTCGCGGATAACGCTTATCCATCGACCCCGAGCCCTCTGACCTCGCCTATATAAAGGCCAGGACCCCCTCTAACGTCCTCACCATCTTGCTTCTCCCCCACACCGCCCATAGCCGCCACTGTCGCCGTTTGCATCTCCCCGGAGCTGCGCTGGTCCGTCCTCCCTTCCGTCACTAGTAAGACACCATGGCCTCCACCTTCTTCGTCAAATGGCTTCCTGATACGTCCATTTTGCATCATGCTTTTATATCGATATTTATTGCATTATGGACTGTTATTTCACTTTATGTCACAATACTTATGACTATTCTCTCTTATTTTACAAGGTTTACATAAGGAGGGAGAATACCGGCAGCTGGAATTCTGGTCTGGAAAAGGAGCAAATATTAGAGACCTATTCTGCACAACTCCAAAAGTCCTGAAACTCCACGGAACGTCTTAAAAGAAATAAAGAAAAATCCACGCAAAAGATGAAGGCCAGGGGGCCCACACCCTGCTCACGAGGGTGGGGGCGCCCCCCCTAGGGCGTGCCCCTCTACCTCGTGGGCCCCCTGGTGGCTCTCCGACGCCCATCTTCTCCTACATGAGGTCTTTCGATAAGAAAAAAATAGAGAGGAACTTTTCAGGATGAGACTCCGCCGCCACGAGGCGGAACCTTGGCAGATCCAATCTAGAGCTCCAGCAGAGCTGTTCTGCCGTGGAAACTTCCCTTCGGGAGGGGGAAATCATCACCATTGTCATCACCAACGCTCCTCTCATCGGGAGAGGGAAATCTCCATCAACATCTTCACCAGCACCATCTCATCTCCAAACCCTAGTTCATCTCTTGTATCCAATTCTTGCCTCAAAGTCCGGGATTGGTGCTAGTAGGTTGCTAGTAGTGTTGATTACTCCTTGTAGTTGATGCTAGTTGGTTTATTTGGTGGAAGATCATATGTTCAGATCGTATATGCATATTATTACCCCTCTGATTATGAACATGAATATGCTTTGTGAGTAATTACATTCGTTCCTGAGGACAAGGGAGAAGTCTTGCTATGAGTAGTCATGTGAATTTGGTATTCGTTTGATATTTTGATAAGATGCATGTTGTCTAGCCTCTAGTGGTGTTATGTGAACGTCAACTACATAACACTTCACCATTATTTGGGCCTAGAGGAAGGCATTGGGAAGTAATAAGTAGATGATGGGTTGCTAGAGTGACAGAAGCTTAAACCCTAGTTTATGAGTTGCTTCGTAAGGGGCTGATTTGGATCCACATGTTTCATGCTATGGTTAGGTTTACCTTAATACTTTAGTTGTAGTTGCGGATGCTTGCAATAGAGGTTAGTCATAAGTGGGATTCTTGTTCAAGTAAGAACAGCACCCAAGCACCGGTCCACCCACATATCAAATTATCAAAGTATCGAACGTGAATCATATGAACGTGATGAAAACTAGCTTGACGATATTCCCATGTGTCCTCGGGAGCGATTTTCCTATTATAAGAGTTTGTTCTGGCTTGTCCTTTGCTACAAAAGGATTGGGCCATCTTGCTGCACTTTATTTACTTTTGTTACCTGTTGCTTATTACTATTTATCGCGTCATAAAACTATCTGTTACCACTTATTTCAGTACTTGCAGGGAATTCCTTGCTGAAAACCGCTTATCATTTGCTTCTGCTCCTCGTTGGGTTCGACACTCTTACTTATCGAAAGGACTATGATAGATCCCCTATACTTGTGGGTTATCAAGACTCTTTTCTGGCGCCGTTGCCGGGGAGTGTAGTGCCTTTGGTAGGTGGAATTTGGTAAGGAAAAATTTATATAGTGTTCTGAAATTTACTGTCACTTGTTACTATGGAAAGTAATTCTCTGAGGGGCTTGTTCGGGGTATCTTCACCCCGACCAGTAGAGGAAAGAGTTGCTCCTCAACCTATCGAACCTATTGAAAATGAAATTCCTTATGTGTATCCTTCGGGTATGATAGAAAAACTGCTAGCTAATCCTTTTATAGGAGATGGAACAAAGCATCCTGATGAGCACTTAATATATGTGGATGAAGTTTGTGGATTATTTAAGCTTGCAGGTATACCCGATGATGTTGCTAAGAAGAAGGTCTTCCCTTTATCTTTGAAGCGAGATGCATTGATATGGTATAGGCTATGTGATGATATGAGATCGTGGGACTATAGAAGATTGAAGATGGAATTTCATCAAAAGTATTACCCTATGCATCTTGTTCATCGTGATCGCAATTATATATATAATTTCTGGCCTCGCGAAGGAGAAAGCATCGCTCAAGCTTGGGGGAGGCTTAAATCAATGTTATATTCAGGCCCCAATCATGAGCTCTCAAGAGAAATAATTATGCAAAGTTTTTATGCTCGACTTTCTGAAAACAATCGCACCATGCTCAATACTTCTTGTGCTGCATCTTTTATGATGAAGACTATTGAATTCAGATGGAATTTATTGGATAGAATTAAATGCAACTCTGAAGATTGGGACCTCGACGAAGGTAAAGAGTCAGGTATGACACCTAAGTTTGATTGTGTTAAATCTTTTATGGATACCGATATTTTTCGTAAGTTTAGCAGTAAATATGGACTTGACTCTGAGATAGTAGTTTCTTTCTGTGAATCTTTTGCTACTTCTATTGATCTCCCTAAGGAGAAGTGGTTTAAATATCATCCTCCCATAGAAGTAAAAGTAGTTGCACCTATTAAAGTTGAAGAAAAGACTGTCACTTATAATGATCCTATTGTTCCTACTTCTTATATTGAGAAACCACCTTTCCCTGTTAGAATGAAGGATCATGCTAAAGCTTCAACTGTTGTTCGTAAAAGCAATATTAGAACTTATACACCTCCCGAGCAAGTTAAAGTAGAAAATAATATTGCTATTGTTAAAGATCTCTTGTCTGATAATATTGATGGGCATGTTATTCAGTTCGAAGGTGAAACTGCTAGAATTGCTAAAACTTGTGATAAGGATAAACATAGACCCGTGGTAGGCGTGCCTGTTATTTCTGTTAAAATAGGAGATCATTGTTATCATGGCTTATGTGATCTGGGTGCTAGTGCTAGTGTTATACCTCATGACTTATACAAAGAAATTAAGAATGAAATTGCACCTGTTGAGTTAGAAGATATTGATGTTACTATTAAACTTGCCAATAGAGATACTATTTTACCAATTGGAATTGTTAGAGATGTTGAAGTCTTGTGTGGGAAAACTAAATATCCTGCTGATTTTCTTGTTCTTACTTCCCCACAAGATAGCTTTTGTCCCATTATATTTGGTAGACCCTTCTTAAATACTGTCAATGCTACCATAGATTGCACTAAGAATGTTGTTACTGTTGGCTTGGATGATATGGTTCATGAGTTTAATTTCTCTAAATTTAGTAAACAACATCGTGAGGAAGAATTACCTAGTAAGGATGAAATTATTGGTCTTGCTTCTATTGCCGTACCTCCTAGTGATCCTTTAGAACACTATTTGCTAGACCATGAAAATGATATGTTCATGAATGAAAGAAGGGAAATAGATGAAGTATTCTTTAAACAGGAACCTATTCTGCATCACAACTTGCATGTTGAAATTTTAGGGGATCCACCTCCACCCAAGGGTGATCCCGTGTTTGAGCTCAAACCTTTGCCTGATAATCTTAAATATGCTTATCTTGATGAAAAGAAGATATACCCTGTTATTATTAGTGCTAACCTTTTAGAGCATGAAGAAGAAAGATTATTGAAAACTCTGAAGAAGCATCGTGCTCCTATTGGATATACTCTTGATGATCTTAAGGGCATTAGTCCCACTCTATGTCAACATAAAATAAATTTGGAAGCAGATGCCAAACCAGTTCGTGATCCTCAATGACATCTGAATCCTAAAATGAAAGAAGTGGTAAGGAAAGAAATACTAAAGCTTCTGGAGGCAGGTATAATCTATCCCGTTGCTGATAGTGAGTGGGCAAGTCCTGTCCATTGTGTCCCTAAGAAGGGAGGTATTACTGTTGTTCCTAATGATAAAGATGAATTGATTCCACAAAGAATTATCACAGGTTATAGGATGGTAATTGATTTCCGCAAATTAAATAAAGCTACTAAGAAAGATCATTACCCCTTACCTTTTATTGATCAAATGCTAGAAAGATTATGCAAACATACACACTATTGCTTTCTAGATGGTTATTCTGGTTTCTCTCAAATACCTATGTCGGCTAGAGAGCAATCAAAGACTACTTTTACATGCCCTTTTGGTACTTTTGCTTATAGACGTATGCCTTTTGGTATGTAATGCACCTGCTACCTTTCAAAGATGCATGATGGCTATATTCTCTGACTTTTGCGAAAAGATTTGTGAGGTTTTCATGGACGACTTTTCCGTCTATGGTTCCTCTTTTGATGTTTGCGTGAGCAATCTTGATCGAGTTTTGCAGAGATGTGAAGAAACTAATCTTGTCTTGAATTGGGAATAGTGCCACTTTATGGTTAATGAAGGTATTGTCTTGGGGCACAAAGTTTCTGAAAGAGGTATTGAAGTTGATAAAGCCAAGGTTGATGTTATTGAAAAGATGCCATGTCCCAAGGACATCAAAGGTATAAGAAGTTTCCTTGGTCACGCCGGATTTTATAGGAGGTTCATTAAGGACTTCTCAAAAATTTCTCGGCCTCTGACTAATTTATTGCAAAAAGATATACCATTTGTCTTTGATGATGATTGTGTAGAAGCATTTGAAATACTTAAGAAAGCATTAGTCTCTGCACCTGTTGTTCAGCCACCTGATTGGAACCTACCCTTTGAAATAATGTGTGATGCTAGTGATTATGCTGTAGGTGCTGTTCTAGGGCAAAGAGTTGATAAGAAATTAAATGTTACTCATTATGCTAGTAAGACTCTAGACAATGCTCAAACAAATTATGCTACTACTGAAAAAGAGCTTTTAGAAGTTGTATTTGCTTTTGATAAGTTCAGATCTTATATTATTGATTCTAAAGTAACTATTCAAACACATCATGCTGCTATTAAATATCTTATGGAAAAGAAAGATGCTAAACCTAGACTTATTAGATGGGTTCTCTTGCTACAAAAATTTGATTTGCATATTGTTGGTAGAAAGGGAGCTGAGAACCCCGTTGCAGACAACCTGTCTAGGTTAGAAAATATTCTTGATGACCCACTACCTATTAATGACAACTTTCTTAATGAACAATTAAATGTTATAAGTACTTCTCGTAGTACTCCATGGTATGCTGATTATGCTAATTATTTTGTTGCTAAATTTATACCACCTAGCTTCACATACCAACAAAAGAAATCATTCTTCTATGATTTGAGACATTACTTTTGGGATGACCCACATCTTTATAAAGAAGGAGTAGATGGTGTTATTAGACGTTGTGTACCTGAGCATGAACATGAACAGATCCTACGCAAGTGTCATTCCGGGTCTTATGGAGGACACCACGCTGGAGATAGAACTGGACATAAGGCATTGCAATCTGGTTTTTATTGGCCTACTCTCTTCAAGGATGCTCGTAAGTTTGTCTTGTCTTGTGATGAATGTCAAAGAATTGGTAATATTAGTAGACGTCAAGAAATGCCTATGAATTATTCACTTGTTATTGAACCGTTTGATGTTTGGGGTTTTGATTATATGGGACCTTTTCCTGCCTCTAATGGATACACACATATTCTAGTTGTTGTTGATTATGTTACTAAGTGGGTAGAAGCTATTCCAACTAGTAGTGCTGATCATAACACTTCTATTAAAATGCTTAAAGAAGTTATTTTCCCGAGGTTTGGAGTCCCTAGATATTTAATGACTGATGGTGGTTCACACTTTATTCATGGTGCTTTCCGTAAAATGCATGCTAAATATGATGTTAATCATAGAATTGCATCTCCTTATCAACCACAGTCTAGTGGTCAAGTAGAGTTGAGCAATAGAGAGCTCAAATTAATTTTGCAATAGACTGTTAATAGGTCTAGAAAGAATTGGTCCAAGAAACTTGATGATGCATTATGGGCTTATAGAACTGCATATAAAAATCCTATGGGTATGTCACCGTATAAAATGGTCTATGGAAAAGCATGTCACTTACCTCTCGAACTAGAACATAAGGCATATCGGGCTATTAAAGAGCTTAACTATGATTTTAAACTTGCTGGTGAGAAGAGGTTATTTGATATTAGCTCACTTGATGAATGGAGAACCCAAGCTTATGAAAATGCCAAGTTGTTTAAAGAAAAAGTTAAAAGATGGCATGACAAAATGATACAAAAGCGTGAGTCTAATATAGGTGATTATGTATAGCTATACAACTCTTGTTTAAGATTTTTTGCAGGAAAACTTCTCTCTAAATGGGAAGGCCCCTATGTTATCGAAGAGGTCTATCGTTCCGGTGCCATAAAAATCAACAACTTCGAGGGCACAAATCCGAAGGTGGTAAACGGTCAAAGAATCAAACATTATTTCTCAGGTTATCCCATAAATGTTGAAACCAATATTATTGAAACCGTAACCCTGGAGGAATACATAAGAGACACTTTCTGGAACGTTTTAGACTCCGAAAAGGAATAGGTATGTGGTACGGTAAGTAAACCGACTCCACAACAATTTTTAAGGCAATATCTCTCCGTTTTGGAATATTTTGAAAAATAGAAAAATAAGTAGCAGTCCGGGAAGGACACGAGGGCCCCACAAGGGTGGTGGGCGCGCCCTACCCCCTGGGCGCGCCCCCTACCTCGTGAGCACCTCGTGTGCCTTCCGGACTCCGTTTTCTTTCACGATACGTATTTTGGTCGGTAAAAATTCATTATATATTCTCCCGAAGGTTTTGACTCCCGTATCACGCAAAAATCTCATGTCTTTGTTTCCAGCTGTTTTTCTGACAGATCTAGATTATCATGACGTCCCCAGTGCTTCCAAGGACAAGTTCTTCGAGAAGGTCATCAACCCTTACCTCGCGGAGGTGCTGCGACACCCTCAGACCATTGAGATGCGTGATGGGTTTTTGCAGATCCGCAATGTTGAGGGACCAAAGGGAACCAGAAGCGTGGAGACGAGGCTCGAAGCAATAGAGCAACAAATTTTCGAGTGCAAGGGGATGGTGGAGCGTGGAATCAACGCTAGCCACACGATGCTCGCGGAGTTCACTAACAACTACAAGCCGGATGCCAAGAACACCGAGGAGGCCATCTTGAAGCTATATGAGAAGATCGAGCACCTCCAATCCCAAATCTATGACCCGCAAAACCAAAACTGTGAGTATGAATATAGATTCAAAAGAATGAGTTTGGCCGCAGATTCGAGGATTCCGGAGACTCGATCATCCTTCTATGATGGTGAACCTATGCCTTGGAAGATGGATGACAAGCCCGCATCATCAACAACACCTCCACCTTCTTCACTGACAAAGGAGATATACTCACATGGGTATGGGCACCCCCCTTGGCAACTGCCAAGCTTGGGGGAGGTGCCCTGGTATCGTATCACAATCACAACTCCTATCTTTACCATTTTTCTTAGTTTGATCCTATTAGTAGTATCTTGATGTTGTAGAATAAAGTTTATGGCATGATATAGTTCTGAGTTTTGCTTTATGATCTCTCTATGTAATCGAGTCCGTGAGCTATATATAATAAAGATTAGTGTTGAGTCAAGGGCTTGATTATTTTGCCATGATCTTGGGTGAATAAAAGAAAAGAGAAAAAGAATAAAAGGAAACAAAAAGTTCATATTGATCTTATTGAGAGTAATGACTTCACATAGAAAGAGTAGGATGATTAAAAGTTGTTGGGAGTTGGCAGACATAGCTTTGGTCATTGTTGCAATTAATAGGAAATAATAAGGAAAGAGATGTTTTGACATATAGATATATTATCATTCACATCTCTTATGATTGGGAGCACTCATTAAAATATGACATGCTAAAGAGTTGATGTTGGACAAGGAAGACAACGTAATGAGTTATGTCTTTCTTATATCTGAGATAAAGTATGTTGTCATGGATCCTCTAACTTGTTGAGCTTGCCTTTCCCCCTCATGCTAGCCAAATTCTCAGCACCAATTATAAATACTACTTGTGCTTCCAAATACCCTTAAACCAGTTTTGCCATGAGAGTCCACCATATCTACCTATGGATTGAGTAAGATCCTTCAAGTAAGTTGTCATAAGTGAAAAGCAATAAAAATTGCTCTAAATATGTATGGTTGATTGGTGTGGGAGAAATAAGCTTTATACGATCTTGTGATGTGGAAGTAATAAAAGCGACGGCCTGCATAATAAAGGTTCATATCACAAGGGGCAATATAAAGTGACGTTCATTCGCATTGAGATTTTATATATCCAACCATAAAAGCGCATGGCAACCTCTGCTTCCCTCTATGAAGGGCATATCCTTTATTATTATCTTCTATCTTATGCAAGAGTCATGGTGATCTTCACCTTTTCTTTTTCATTTTATCCTTTGGCAAGCTCAGCATGTTGGAAAGAACATGATATATATATATATATATATATATATCTAATTGGATGTAGGGGAGCATGAACCATTATTGTTGACATTACCCTTGAGGTAAAAGGTTGTGGGGCAAAACTATAAGCCCCTATCTTTCTCGGTGTCCGATTAAAACTCCGTAACCACAAGTATCACGTGAGTGTTAGCAATTATGGAGGACTAAATGACAGTTGAGTATGTGGACTTGCTTTTTAGCTCTGGCATAGACTCTTTCCGATGTTATGATAAATTGCAATTGCTTCAATGACTGAGATTATAGTTTGTCGGAGCCCAATAAGGTTTATGATTTATACTTTTGCATTGTGAATAGATCATCACTTGAACATAAGTAATCATATGACAAAATCTATATATATGTTGCTGTTATGAGAATAATCATGATGCTTTCATGTCCGTATTTTATTTTTATCGACGCCTCTACCTCTAAACATGAGGACATATTTATTGTTATCGGCTTTTCGCTTGAGGACAAGCGAGGTCTAAGCTTGGGGGAGTTGATACGTCCATTTTGCATCATGCTTTATATCGATATTTATTGCATTATGGACTATTATTTCACTTTATGTCACAATACTTATGGCTATTCTCTCTTATTTTACAAGGTTTACATAAGGAGGGAGAATGCCGGCAGCTGGAATTCTGGTCTGGAAAAGGAGCAAATATTAGAGACCTATTCTGCGCAACTCCAAAAGTCCTGAAACTCCACGGAATGTCTCAAAAGAAATAAAGAAAAATCCACGCAAAAGATGAAGGCCAGGGGGCCCACACCATGCTCACGAGGGTGGGGGGCGCCCCCCCTAGGGCGCGCCCCCTACCTCGTGAGCCCCCTGGTGGCTCTCCGACGCCCATCTTCTCCTATATGAGGTCTTTTGATGAGAAAAAAATAGAGAGGAACTTTTCGGGACGAGACTCCGCCGCCACGAGGCGGAATCTTGGCGGATTCAATCTAGCGCTTCGGCAGAGCTGTTCTGCCGGGGAAACTTCCCTCCGGGAGGGGGAAATCATCACCATCGTCATCACCAACGCTCCTCTCATCGGGAGAGGGCAATCTCCATCAACATCTTCACCAACACCATCTCATCTCCAAACCCTAGTTCATCTGTTGTATCCAATTCTTGTCTCAAATTCCGGGATTGGTGCTAGTAGGTTGCTAGTAGTGTTGATTACTCCTTGTAGTGGATGCTAATTGGTTTATTTGGTGGAAGATCATATGTTCAGATCCTATATGCATATTATTACCCCTCTGATTATGAACATGAATATGCTTTGTGAGTAATTACGTTCGTTCCTGAGGACAAGGGAGAAGTCTTGCTATGAGTAGTCATGTGAATTTGGTATTCGTTTGATATTTTGATAAGATGTGTGTTGTCTAGCCTCTAGTGGTGTTATGTGAATGTCGACTACATAACACTTCACCATTATTTGGACCTAGAGGAAGGCATTGGAAAGTAATAAGTAGATGATGGGTTGCTAGAGTGACAGAAGCTTAAACCCTAGTTTATGCGTTGCTTCGTAAGGGGCTGATTTGGATCCACATGTTTCATGCTATGGTTAGGTTTACCTTAATACTTTTGTTGTAGTTGCGGATGCTTGCAATAGAGGTTAATCATAAGTGGAATGCTTGTTCAAGTAAGAACAGCACCCAAGCACCGGTCCACCCACATATCAAATTATCAAAGTATCAAACGCGAATCATATGAACGTGATGAAAACTAGCTTGACGATATTCCCATGTGTCCTCGGGAGCGCTTTTCCTACTATAAGATTTTGTTCTGGCTTGTCCTTTGCTACAAAAGGATTGGGCCATCTTGCTGCAATTTATTTACCTTTGTTACTTGTTGCTCGTTACTTTTTATCGCGTCACAAAACTATCTATTACCACTTATTTCAGTACTTGCAGAGAATACCTTGCTAAAAACCGCTTATCATTTCCTTCTGCTCCTCGTTGAGTTCGACACTCTTACTTATCGAAAGGACTACGATAGATCCCCTATACTTGTGGGTCATCACTTCCCTCGGCAAGGCGCACCCGTTTGAGAAATTTTTCTCGCCTATGTCCCGCCAGAGACGACGCCCCAACGATGACCGACCTCGCCGGAGCCCACGGAGCGCCGCCGCCTTCGCCTCGCCGACCCCGACGCCCCTGAGGAGCCCTGACGCCACCATCCAGACTCCTAAGCCGCGCTGCACCTCCCCGTCTTCTTCCCTGATGCCGAGGACCGCCATAGCCGCTGCCCCGCCACCTACCGACGCCGCACCGCCATCTTCATCGTCGTCGACCACCACCACCGCCCGCTGTAAGCCGCCTCCCACTCCCTCCCGTTAGACCGATCATCGACAGCTTAGATTAGATCGGTTTAGTGGTTTTTTTGAGTTGAACCGGTACGTGGTTAACCGCGGTTTTTATTTTAAAGACTACCGGTCGGTTTCCTTTCGACCATGTGGTTTTATTTAAACAGAGCGTCGGTTTTTATTTAGTTAGCCGCCGCTACTATTTTTCTTATTTAGCGGCTGAGCGCCGTATAGCCTCCGCAGCGGACACTGCTCGGCCAACCACGAGCCGCCACGCGCGAGGGACCTGTTGGTGATAACTTTTCTTCACTATTTAGTCCCTGTAATTAGTAGATTAGTCCCTGATCTTAGATTAGCCATAACTTTTAAACCGTAGATCCAAACTCGATGAAACCAGCGGCAAATTCTTCGGATTGTTTAGATCTATCCAGTAGTATAATTTTTGCAAACTTTTGCCAGATTCAAATTTGAATTTATTCAGATTCGAATTCGAACTTCAAATGGCCATATCTCCCAAACCGTAGCTCCGATTAAGTTGATTCCTTTTGCATGCTGTCACCGTAGCAAAACCCTATATCCTGGACCTTTGTCACAATAATTTTCACACACTGGAATTTGCCCTTTAATATTTTTACTTGTATGCATAATATGCACTATATTTCACATCACTCTTTGAACCATAGGCCTATGTTGTTTTGCACTTAGAATATTTCTGTAGTAGCTTAGTGTGTTGTATGTTCATTTGGTTTTTCCGAGACTTTTTTCTATGCATGTTCTTTTGGTTCTCTATAATGTTTGCTTATGTTTGTTTACCTTTCTTTGCGATAGATTGCTCGGAGTACGGAGCAGAATATTATCAGTGTTTAGAATTCAACCAGTAGTACGAAGGCAAGATGCATCTTGATCATGTTTCATTACCTATGTTTTTATTATGCACTTAGTTCTTTGCTGTAGGACTGCATGTTAGGAAACTGGTGCCACATGACTTTGCTTTTCACCCAGTAGTTCATTGAGGTAGGTCTGAACCATATAACTTTGTCACCATCGTTTTACATTATGTTGCTATGCTAAGTAGACATGGATTGGGGAGTGGTCATTGTAAAGTTTGAGTGACAATGTAGTAAATAGGACCTAAGTAATGAACTACCTGGGCGGAAACTTGTGGGAATGGTGGCGAAGTACAATGGGGCACGCATGGGAAATCCGTGGTGGTGCACCACTAGTGGACCGGCCGCTCAGGATCAAAGAGATCAATTGTATTCCCATATCTAGAAGCTTACGTGTGCAGCCACAAGACAATATGGGCTCTGGCTTAGTTGAGTAGTTAGTGTGACCCCTTCCGGGATGGGCTAGCAGATGTAGAATGATGTAGGTGTACCGGCCTATCCGTGGGTTAAGGGGGAACATTTTCGAAAGGCTATGTCTTGATCTTCCGATCATGGAGGTGGTCGAGTCTTGTGGGGAAAAGTGCGCAACCTCTGCAGAGTTTCAACCTAATCGATTAGCCGTGTCCCCGGTTATGGACAACTTGAGCATCTAGTAGTGGAAATGCCGGGAGATCTCCTCACCTTTAATTAAACAGTTGGGTTTTAAATGAAACTTGGGAATGGATGGAGTTGGGTTTGCCAACTCATCCCATGCAAATGTGTAGTAGTAGAATAACATCTTTTCTAATAGAGAAAAACTAGCTTTATGCAAAAACTAAACTTAGAGCTTTCCACTAGCCAAATTGCATGTACAAGTAGGTTCATTACACTTATGATGTGACTTGCCAGTACATTCAATGTACTGACCCATATGGCTTCAACTTATCACGTTGCAGATATATCCGATGAGGATTAAGGTGCGATAGGTCGATGTTCTACACTCAACCTTGCTCGTGGAGTTCATTAAGCCAAAACTCACATTTAAAAAACTTCTCATAGAATTGATACTCTCTAAGCTTGTCGAGCACCAATCGCAAATGCTTGGCATGATCCTTCTTATTCTTGGAGAAGACCAAGATATCATCGAGATACACTGATACATCCATTTTGCATCATGCTTTTATATTGATATTTATTGCATTATGGGATGTTATTACACATTATGTCACAATACTTATGCCTTTTCTCTCTTATTTTACAAGGTTTACATGAAGACGGAGAATGCCGGCAGCTGGAATCCTGGGCTGGAAAAGGAGAAAATATTAGAGACCTATTCTGCACAACTCCAAAAGTCTTGAAACTCCACGAAAGTAAGTTTTGGAATATATTAAAAATATTGGGCGAAGAAAGCACCAGATGGGGGCCACCCACTGTCCACGAGGATGGAGGGCGCTCCCTACCCCCTGGGCGCAGCCCCTGCCTCGTGGGCCACCTGGAAGCCCCCCGATGCCCATATTCTGGTATAAGGTGTCTTTTTCCTTGGGAAAAAATCATAAGGAAGCTTTCGGGACGAAGCGCCACTGTCTCGAGGCGGAACCTTGGCGGAACCAATCTAGGGCTCTGGCGGAGCTGTTCTGCCGGGGAAACATCCCTCCCGGAGGGGGAAATCATCACCATCGTCATCACCATCGAACCTCTCATGGGGAGGGGTTTAATCTCCATCAACATCAACACCAGCACCATCTCCTCTCAAACCCTAGTTCATCTCTTGTATCTGATCTTTGTCTCAAAACTTCAGATTGGTACCTGTGGGTTGCTAGTAGTGTTGATTACTCCTTGTAGTTGATGCTAGTTGGTTTATTCGGTGAAAGATTATATGTTCAGATCCTTTATGCACATTAATACCCCTCTGATTATGAACATGAATATGATTTGTGAGTAGTTACGTTTGTTCCTGAGGACATGGGAGAAGTCTTGTTATAAGTAGTCATGTGAATTTGGTATTCGTTCGATATTTAGATGAGATGTATGTTGTATTTCCTCTAGTGGTGTTATGTGAACGTTGACTACATGCCATTTCAACATTGTTTGGGCCTAGGGGAAGACATTGGGAAGTATTAAGTAGATGATGAGTTGCTAGAGTGATAGAAGCTTAGACCCTAGTTTATGCGTTGCTTCGTAAGGGGCTGATTTGGATCCATATGTTTCATGCTATGGTTAGGTTTACCTTAATTCTTCTTTTGTAGTTGCGGATGCTTGCGAGGGGGGTTAATGATAAGTCGGATGCTTGTCCAAGGAAGGGCAGTACCCAAGCACCGGTCCACCCACATATCAAATTATAAAGTAACGAAGACGAATCTTATGAGCATGATGAAAACTAGCTTGACGATAAATCCCATGTGTCCTCGGGAGCGTTTTCCTTTATGTAAGAGTTTGTCCAGGCTTTTCCTTTGCCGCAAAAAGGATTGGTCTACCTTTCTGCACCTCGTTTACTTTTGTTACTTATTACGTATTACGAATTACCTTATCACAAAACTATCAGTTACCGATATTTTTAGTGCTTACAGAGAATACCTTACTGAAAACTGCTTGTCATTTCCTTCTGCTCCTCGTTGGGTTTGACACTCTTACTTATAGAAAGGACTACGATAGATCCCCTATACTTGTGGGTCATCAAGAATCTTTTTTGGCGCCGTTGCCGGGGAGTGAAGCACCTTTGGTAGGTGGAATTTGGTAAGGAAAAATTTATATAGTGTGCTGAAATTTAATGTCACTTGTTACTATGGAAAATAATCCTTTGAGGGGCTTGTTCGGGGTATCTTCACCCCAACCAGTAGAAAAAAGATTTGCTCCTCAACCTATTGAACCTACTGAAAATGTTTATGTTGAAATTCCTTTGGGTATGATAGAGAAACTGGTAGCCAATCCTTTTACAGGAGATGGAACAATACATCCTGATATGCACCGAATCTATGTGGATGAAGTTTGTGGATTATTTAAGCTTGCGGGTATGCCCGAGGATGTTATCAAGAAGAAGGTCTTCCCTTTATCTTTGAAGGGAAAGGTATTGATATGGTTTAGGCTATGTGATGATATTGGATCATGGAACTACAACTATCGGTGTCAAAACCGGCGAATCTCGGGTAGGGGGTCCCGAACTGTGCGTCTAGGCCGGATGGTAACAGGAGACAAGGGACACGAAGTTTTACCCAGGTTCGGGCCCTCTCGATGGAGGTAAGACCCTACGTCCTGCTTGATTAATATTGATGATATGGGTAGTACAAGAGTAGATCTACCACGAGATCGAGGAGGCTAAACCCTAGAAGCTAGCCTATGGTATGATTGTTGATGTGTATGTTGTCCTACGGACTAAAACCCTCCGGTTTATATAGACACCGGGTAGGGTTAGGGTTACATAGAGTCGGTTACAATGGTAGGAGATCTGCATATCCGTATCGCCAAGCTTGCCTTCCACGCCAAGGAAAGTCCCTCCCAGACACGGGACGAAGTCTTCAATCTTGTATCTTCATAATCCAGGAGTCCGGCTGAAGGTATAGTCCAGCCATCCGGACACCCCCTAATCCAGGACTCCCTTAGTAGCCCCTGAACTAGGCTTCAATTACGACGAGCCCGGCACGCATATTGTCTTCGGCATTGCAAGGGGGGTTCCTCCTCCAAGTACTTCATTAGAAGATTTTCAACACAAAGATGGTGTCCAGCTCTGCAAAATAAGTTTCCACATATTGCCATTGAGAGAATAATATTTACACAATCTAATCTGCTGACGTATTCCGTAGTGTGACATCACACCACGGCCAAGATTTTATTCGAACTGTTTTACTGTCCCATCTCAGCGCGGTATGCGAGGCGGTTTCCTTGGCACGTCTTGTTAAAGAAGAGATCATGTCCCCTTATTCTGGGATTCTCATCAATACGGGTGTGGGTAACCCAACCGTGCCATCGATTACGGCGCTTGGAGATAAGCGAGTTTTACCAGGCTGGTGGGGACATGTAGCTGCGTCCACCCATATAAGGGGATAAAGATCCACCTTTTCACCTACGCCTTCGATCTCCAGCGCCCAAGTCCGCACTCCCCACCTCAACCTTTCCAGCCATGTCCGGAGTGGGAGGCAAGTGGATGGTCTCCTCCATCACGGAGGGACACATCAAAAAGCTGAGGAAGGCCGGATACCTGTCTAACGACATCGTGTACCGGCTCCCCAAGAAGGGGCCCCATGAGAGGGTGGTGTTTCTCCCCCATTTCCTCCGCGGACTGGGCTTCCCTCTCCACCCATTTGTCTGGGGCTCATGTTCTACTATGGCCTGAATTTCCACGATCTGGCCCAGAACTTCATCCTCAACATCTCGGCGTTTATCGTTGTGTGCGAGGCCTTCCTCCGCATCCGCCCCCATTTCGGGCTCTGGCTCAAGACTTTCAACGTCAAGCCGAAGGTGTTCCGCGGCAGCCAGGCAGAGTGCGGAGGCGCCATGGTGGGCAAGATGGCCAACGTCCTATGGCTCGAGGGCTCCTTTGTGGAGACCCTGAAGGGGTGGCAATCGGGGTGGTTTTAAATCACCGAGCCGCGCGACGCCGAATGGGTCGCACCCCCCGAGTTCTGGTCCGGACCCCCAACGCGGCTCACGTCCTGGAAAGAGACGGGCCTGTCATGGGGTAAAAAGGGAGAGCTGACCGGACTCCAAACATGCGTCAAAACTCTGGTGGATAAGAAGCTCAAACTTGTCAACGTAGTCCAGGTTATGCTCATCCGCTTGATCCTCCCGTGCCAACGACGGGCTTTCAACCTGTGGGAGTTTGACCCGGCGCGGCACCAAACTCTGAGTGGGCTCTTCGACATGACATACGAAGATGCCTGGAAGGTGCTTTTCTAGGGCGCCGAGGCTCCCGCATCCACTACTGAGGATCGCGGATTCAGTGCGCAGCGTCACGCTCTCGCGGTAAGCTGTTTTTCCTTTTATAGGGTATCAGTTTTCCATAGTTTGACTCTATGCGGGATCTAAGCTCCCTTTCCTCTGACAGGATTGGCAGGTGACGTCCGGACAGATCAACTATCCGGGCCCTTTGCCCGAAGGCCCAGCGGACGCTCGCTTGGCGAGGCTGCTGGTTCCGGCACCCTATGTGGTGCCGGAGAAGAAGGTCAAGAAGAAGGCCGCGGGGACTCGAAAGAGTGCCCGACGCCCGGAGGTGTCGGATTCATCATCCGACGAATCCAAGACGCACTTCTCCCGTGAAGACGAGGAGGAGGAAGAAGAAGAGACCCCTCCCCCTCCAGCAGGGGAAGGGAAGAAAAGGAAGGCCGCCCAACTGGGGAGGCCGAAGGGTCCAAGAAGGGAAAAACCCTTCCTCCTCACTGCTGCATCGACGCCGACGGCGGCGGAGAGGAGTGGGCGCCTAGGGCCAAGCCCCTGGCCAAATCGTAAGTATCAGGATACCAGAGTAATTCATAATATTCGTTTGTTGCACAGCTTTCCCTCACGCCGAATATGTTTATGCAGCCCACCCAAAGACCGGCTCGACGCGTCATCGAGCGGCTCACTGGACTCATCGGATGTGAACTCACTTCCGACGGTTTCCTCCCCCCGCCCTACGGACGTCACTGAAGTGTTGTCCCAATAGGTTCCAAGCCGGGAGGAGGTGGTCCTGGAGGCGCCGCAAGGTGACCTCCCGGACTCCAGGAGTAAAGGGGATGAAACCCCCCAGGGCTCCAAGTCCGGCTCGAGGCCGGACACCGCTCTAGAACCTTCAAAGGTTCCAGAGTCCAGCGGGGGACCTCCTTCCAAGAGGAGCAAGTCCACCGTGCTGGCGGCCTCCGTCCAACCGGAGGCACCGGACAATATGTTGGAGGCGCTCCAAGGCGCCTCCATCGACAAGGAGCACCACGCTATTATGAGTGCGGTGGTCCAGAAGGTTCAGTCTGCAAAAAACGGACTGACTGAAGCTTGTACTAGCCTTTTGATAGGCTTCGAGGTAAGTAAAGAAAGTGTAAATAATAGTACCGCATAGACAGTAGCCCCTGATGCTTTGTTTGGCGTTCGGGAAGAAAATTCGAATAGAGGATCAAATAGAATTCGCAGGAGTCTAACAAAAATGAGTCAATATGCATGTGCAGGCTACCCTACTTGCGTCCGCCGCACTAACTGCGGAAGTGGACACGCTAAAGCAGGACCTCGAAAGGTTCGAGCAAGAGCTCGAGCGTGCCAAGAAGCAGCTTGAGGACAATGGAGGTAAGAAATACCTTGTTAAAAATATATATATAAAAAAGGTGCAATTGCAAAAAATGACAGGATTATCGTGGCTATTGTAGGGGCCACATCTGAGGTGGCGACCCTTAAGCAAGTGCTGGACGAGGCCGAGAAGAATTCGGCCTCAGAGCGCACCGAGCGGGAGAAGTATGAGGCCGAGGTTGGCAAGGTGCGGCAAGAGCTCTAGGCCCTCATGGAAAAACATGAGAGTTTGGAGGGTGACTCGAAGACGCAAGCGTCCGAGCTTGCGGTGGCTATTGAAAATGCCAAATCTGCCAAGGCCGAATCCCAGAAGACCCTCCAGGAGTTGGATGAGGTGAAGAAGATAGCGGCGGGTAAGGCATTCTTTATGCAAAGCAACCACATAAACGTGAGTTACCTGTTACTTACCCGAATCCGGAGCTCTCCAGGAGCGTTCGCAGATCTTCCCCGAAGTGTATCCGATGCCGCCGCATTCTATCGAGCCGAGGAGGGCAGCTCGACGGAGAAGGTGTTCTGGTCTCAGTTCGCTGAGGCCGGACACCCCGTGCCCCTGAGCGACTAGCTGAAGCAACTGGTCGAGCTCCACAAGGCGGCCGAACAGGCCATGAAGGCCCTCGTAGTTCGGCTGTGGCCTGGAGAGGCTTAGCCTGGGAGCTATTTCAGGCTGGTGCGGCGGCTGGTGGAG
Source organism: Triticum aestivum (assembly GCF_018294505.1). NCBI lineage: Eukaryota > Viridiplantae > Streptophyta > Magnoliopsida > Poales > Poaceae > Triticum > Triticum aestivum. The sequence goes on from NC_057797.1 coordinate 50,162,263, forward strand.
GCATGTCCAAGGCTCGTAGTCATCAAGCGCTCCATCTGCATTGAAGGTGCCCGTAGGGCCCTTGCCCGTGCTAAGGTGCACTGGGGCAAGCTGGATGCTGAGAAGCTTGTGAAGGACGGGCCACCGCCGGGGAAGGAGCATCGCAAGCCCGAGAATTACTATAAGGATGTTCTGAAGGGTGCCCGCCTTGTGGCGGATGAATGTTCTATGGATGTAATTTTTGAGTAAAACTTGCTCGTTTTGTCCTGTGTGCTGAAAACTTGTTCATATGCGCTAAGCAATGCTGTTTGAATTTAAAATATTAACTTTTGTGCGGCTGTTTATCAATTCTGAGAGATGGCGAGTCGTCGGCTTCTGCCCCCGTGCCGCTAGTGCTGGGGTGTTCGGGGATAAACGTGAGCGCTCTTTTTCCCATGTTTGGGTCCTTCGAGGGAGGCGCTCAGCCCAACGAACAAGGCAATCGGACTATAATGCGTGAACACTCTCACTTAGCCATAGAATTCTATAATTTTAAATTTCAGCGAAGCCCCTGGTATTCCAAAGACCGAGTTCGGGGCGCTATCCACGCCTTGGCCGGACTGAGCCGGCTCCTCGCCCAAAGCGGCATAAGTCGTTAGGGACTCGAAAAACCTCTCGAACAGCGACCAACTCTCACTTCATCATGACAGTCAGTTTTCGCTTTCTCCACTAAGGTGCTCGACCCAGCTCAACCGGGGCACAATCGCAGTGGTTCTCCTAGTGCTACCTTAGCCGATATAGCGGAACGTAAGGCACCAAAATATAGGAGCCGGGCAAACCCAACTATTGACCCAAGACATGATTCAGAGCCGATGCATATAATGCTATAAGTTCGGGGTGCCTCACTTGTTAAAGTGTTCGGACTTCTCACACCATATTGGGGGGTACTGAAGCCCCTGGCATATTTTGACCGTACCAACGTGTATGGGTGCAACATGTCGTTAAGGAACATATATAAAGAAAAAAGGTAATGCAAAATAGACGAAAGCTATGCATTTTTTATTAAAAAGGGCTATGATCAAAGCAGAACGATACAAATAATGCGATAAGTGGAAGGTTGGACTAGTTAACATGTCCGTTCCAGGGGCAAGCTGCGGAATAGTATGCGGAACGGGTATACTGCTCGTGATAGAGACCACCTGGGAGTTCCGTAGATCGGCGTGGCTTGTCTGCTTCCCTGGTTCTTGCAACGTTTTGTGCGGCAATTGAACTGCCGAATAGGCCTTCCGAAGGATGAAGTCCTGAAAGTAAGAGAAAATTAAAAAATCGGCAGCCCCTGGTACGGTTTAAGCCGTGTTTTGGGCGTGCCGTGATGGTGCCCCTCCCCCTATGCCCATGGTATCTCTAGAGCGTAGTTATGTACGCGAAGTACTGGTGTCGCCTTTTTGCAAGGTTTGGGGTTGGGGCCGCATTGCTACGCGTGCTCGGATCGTGCTAGGCGGTCTTGTTGTAGGTTACTCCGGGCGCGCTTGACGATGTCCGGTCGTTTAGTGGCCAGACTGGAGAACTGCCTGGAGAGGCTACTTTGAACTTCCGCTGCAAGGGCCGCCGTGTGCTCCTCCGTTCGGAGGGAGCGTTCGGTGTTTCCATTGACCGTAATTACTCCTCGAGGGCCTGGCATCTTCAGCTTAAGGTATGCGTAATGCGATACCGCATTGAACTTAGCGACAGTTCGCCCGAGCAGTGCGTGATAGCTGCTGCGAAACGGGACTATGTCGAAGATTAACTCCTCGCTTCGGAAATTATTCGGAGATCCGAAGACCACTTCAAGTGTGACTGAGCCTGTACAGTTGGCCTCTACACCTGGTATTACGCCTTTAAAGGTCGTTTTGGTGGGCTTAATCCTTGAGGGATCTATGCCCATTTTCCGCACTGTATCCTAGTAAAGCAGGTTCAGGCTACTGTCGCCGTCCATAAGGACTCTAGTGAGATGAAATCCGTCAATAATTGGGTCTAGAACCAATGCGGCGAATCCGCCATGACAGATGCTAGTGGGATGGTCCCTTCGATCAAAGGTGATCGGGCAGGAGGACCATGGGTTGAACTTTGGGGCGACTGGCTCTACCGCGTATACGTCCCTTAACGCACGCTTCCGTTCCCTTTTGGGGACATGGGTTGCGTATATCATGTTCACCGTCCGCACTTGTGGGGGAAAACCCTTCTGTCCACTGTTGTTCGGCGACCGGGGCTCCTTGTCGTCATCGCTATGCAGCCCCTTGTCTTCATTTTCGACGTTTAACTTGCCTGCCTGCTTGAACATCCAACAATCCCTGTTGGTGTGATTGGCTGGCTTTTCGGGGGTGCCATGTATCTGGCATGAGCGGTCGAGTATTCGGTCCAAACTGGACGGGCCCCTAGGATTCCTTTTGAATGGCTTTTTCCGCTGACCGGATTTAGAGCCTCTGAATCCGGCATTAACTTCCGTATCCTCAGTATTGTTGCCGTTAATGCGGCGCTTCTGCTTGTTGCGACGTGACCTGCCACTGCTGTCCCTCGTGTCCGAATTACCAGGGTTCTTGTTCATATTGTTGCTACAAGCGAGCCAGCTGTCATCTCCCGCGCAAAAGCGGGTCATGAGTGTCGTGAGTGCTGCCATAGATTTCGGCTTTTCCTGTCCAAGGTGCCGGGCCAGCCACTCGTCACGGATATTGTGTTTGAAGGCTGCTAGGGCCTCAGCGTCCGGATAGTCGACTATTTGATTTTTCTTTGTTAGGAACCGTGTCCAGAATTGCCTGGCCGATTCCTCTGGCTGCTAAATTACGTGACTTAGGTCATCGGCGTCTTGGGGTCACACGTAAGTGCCCTGGAAATTGTCGAGGAATGCGGCTTCCAGGTCCTCCCAATAACTGATTGATCCTGTTGGCAAGCTGTTAAGCCAATGCCGAGCTGGTCCTTTAAGCTTGAGTGGGAGGTATTTGATGGCGTGAAAATCATCGCTGCAGGCCATGTGGATATGAAGGAGATAATCCTCGATCCATACCGCAGGATCTGTTGTTCCATCATATGATTCGATGTTTACGGGTTTGAAACCCTCGGGGATTTGATGATCCATTATTTCGTCTGTAAAGCAGAGTGGGTGTGCGGCGCCTCTGTACTGGTCTATATCGTGGTGTAGCTCCAATGAGCCTTGTCTACTGTGTTCGGCCCCGCCGAATTTGTGGCCGGAGTGACGGTTACCGTCTCGAGCCATGGGGCGCCCATGCGATCCGTAGATCGATCTTGTTTGCCTTGCCTTGTCCTCCAGCATGTCTCGTAAGTCCGACGCATATTCCCGTGCCTTGGTATGGGGTGCGGCTTGAGTGGAGGGCCGAGAGGCCTCTCTGTCACGACCACGAGGTGGCCGGTCAGCCACATCAAGTGCTTCCTCCTCTAATTGGGGTAGCAACCTGCGCTTTGGGTAGCTCTTGGAGGGGCGTTCGAGTTTATGCTCTTCGGCCGCAAGGACTTCAGTCCATCTGTCGACTAGCAAATCTTGATCAGCCCTAAGTTGTTGCTGTTTTTTCTTGAGGCTTCTTGCCGTGGCCATAAGCCTGCGTTGAAAACGCTTTTGCTTGACGGGATCCTCTGGCACGAAGAATTCATTGTCGTCGAGTCTTGCCTCGTCTTCGGAGGGAGGCATATAATTATCGTCCTTGACCTCTCTGTCTGCCATTCTCTCGTGAGGCTGGTTTCTCCATCCTCCTGTGATAAATCTTGCTGGAGGGGTTTTGTTCTGCGCTTTCCGGAGTATTATTATCTCCCGTGCTGGAATCACCATGTTTGTTTTGGCGGGATTTTGAGCGGCGCCGTTGACGCTGGCGCTTAGGCTGTTTCTTGGAGGGGTCATCCTCCGCTGTTCCGTTGCCATCTCCCTCTTTTGGGGTGTCCACCATGTATATGTCATATGACGAGGTGGCTTTCCAGGGCCTAGTATGCGCTGGTTCTTCATCATCTCCTTCATCGGCGTCCATACCGTCGATATCTTCGGAGTTGAAGTCGAGCATGTCGGTTAAGTCGTTGACAGTGGCTACGAAGTGGGTGGTGGGTGGGCTTTGAATTTCTTCATCGTCCGTATCCCAACCTTCCTGACCGTAGTCCGGCCAGGGCTCTCCAGATAAAGAGAGAGACTTTAGTGCCTTCAGGATATCGCCGAAAGGCGAGTGCTGAAAGATGTCCGCGGTAGTGAACTCCATGATCGGCGCCCAACCGGATTCGATTGGCAGGGGCGCGGAGGGTTCGGAGTCCGGAGAGGAGTCTGGCTCCTTGGAGTCACGAGTCTCGCAGAGTACGGGGCTGGTGCTTGGCTCAATCACCGTTGGGGTCGCAGCCCCCGAGGTGGTGTCCAACTGCCCATCCTCGATTAGCGCAGTTGTCCCCGAATTAAGGGTCAGAGCCGATGCGGGTGCGGCCTCCAGGGCACTGTTCGGCGGCAGAGCTAGATCATGCTCGTCATGACAGTGCGGCGCGCTTGGCAGTGGCTCGAATCCGTCGAGGATCAAGTCTCTATGGATGTCAGCCGTGTAGTTTAAACTTCCAAATCTGACCTGACGGCCAGGGGCGTAGTTTTCAATCTGCTCCAGATGGCCAAGCGAATTGACCCGCAGTTCGAAGCCGCCGAAGACGAAGATCTGTCCGAGGAGGAAGGTCTCACCCTGGACTGCATCGCTATCGATGATCATAGGAGCCATCGAGCCTGACGGCGACGACACAGAGGAACTCTCAATGAAAGCACCAATGTCGGTGTCAAAACTGGCGGATCTTGGGTAGGGGGTCCCGAACTGTGCATCTAGGCCAGATGGTAACAAGAGACAAGGGACACGAAGTTTTACCCAGGTTTAGGCCCTCTCGATGGAGGTAAAACCCTACGTCCTGCTTGATTAATATTGATGATATGGGTAGTACAAGAGTAGATCTACCACAAAATCAAGGAGGCTAATCCCTAGAAGCTAGCCTATGGTATGATTGTTGATGTGTATGTTGTCCTACGAACTAAAACCCTCCGGTTTATATAGACACCGGGTAGGGTTAGGGTTACATAGTGTCGGTTACAATGGTAGGAGATCTGCATATCCGTATCGCCAAGCTTGCCTTCCACGCCAAGGAAAGTCCCTCCCGGACACGGGACGAAGTCTTCAATCTTGTATCTTCATAATCCAGGAGTCCGGCTGAAGGTATAGTCCGGCCATCCGGACACCCCCTAATCCACGACTCCCTCAACAACCGATTGAAATTGGAATTTCATCAGAAGTTTTATCCTATGCATCTGGTTCATCGTGATCGTAATTATATATATAATTTTTTGCCTCGTAAAGGAGAAAGTATTGCTCAAGCATAGGGGAGGCTTAAGTTAATGTTATATTCATGCCCCAATCATGAGCTCTAAAGAGAAATTATTATTTAAAAAAATATGCTCAGCTTTCTGTCAATAATCGCTCCATGCTCGATACTTCTTGTACTGGTTCTTTTATGATGAAGACTATTGAATTCAGATGGGATTTATTGGAAAGAATTAAACTCAAATCTGAAGATTGGGAACTCGACGAAGGTAAGGAGTCAGGCATAAGACCTAAGTTTGATTGTGTTAAATCTTTTATGGATACCGATGCTTTTTGTGAATTTAGCACTAAATATGGACTTGACCCTGAGATAGTAGCTTCTTTCTGTGAATCATTTGCTACTCATTTTGATCTTGCTAAGGAGAAGTAGTTTAAATATCATCCTCCCATTGAATTAAAATTAGTTGAACATATTAAAGTTGAAGAAAAGACTATCACTTATAATGTTGATCCTATTATTCCTACCGCTTATATTGAGAAACCACCTTTCCCTGTTAGAATAAAGGATCATGCTAAAGCTTCAACTGTGGTTCATAAGAGTAATTCTAGAACACCTAAACCCTCTTAGAAAACTAAAGTTGAACGTAGTATTGCTATCGTTAAGGATATCCTGGTTGATAATATTGATGGGCATGTTATTTACTTATATGATGAAACTGCTAGAATTCCTAGACCCAATACTAAAAATAAACATAGACCTGTTGTTGGCATGCCTGTTGTTTCTGTTAAAATAGGAGATCACTATTGTTATGGCTTACGTAATATGGGTGCTAGTGTCAGTGCAATACCTTATACTTTATATAAAGAAATTATGCATGATATTGCACCTGCTGAGATAGAAGATATTGATGTTACTATTAAGCTTGCCAATAGAGATACTATTTCACCAATTGGGATTGTTAGAGATGTTGAAGTCTTGTGTGGGAAAATTAAATATCCTATTGATTTTCTTGTTCTTGCTTCCCCGCAAGATGACTTTTGTCCCATTATATTTGGTAGACCCTTCTTGAATACTGTGAATGCTAAGATAGACTGTGAAAAGGATACTGTTACTGTTGGTTTAGGGGATATGTCTCATGATTTTAATTTTGCTAAATTTTGTAGACAACCCCATGATAAAGAATTGCCGAGTAAAGATGAAATTATTGGTCTTGCTTCTATTGTCGTGCCTCCTAATGATCCTTTAGAACAATATTTGCTAGACCATGAAAATGATATGTTTATGAATGAAAGAAGGGAAATAGATGAAGTATTCTTTAAACATGGACCTATTTTGAAACACAACTTGCCTGTTAAAATTCTAGGGGATCCTCCTCCACCCAAGGGTGATCCTGTGTTTGAGCTTAAACCATTACCTGATACTCTTAAATATTCTTATCTTGATGAAAAGAAGATATATCATGTTATTATTAGTGCTAACCTTTCAGCGCGGGAAGACGAGAAATTATTGAAAACTCTGAAGAAGCACCATGCTGTTATTGGATATACTCTTGATGATCTTAAGGGTATTAGTCCCACTCTATGCCAGCACAAAAAAGAATTGGAGAAAGACGCTAAACCGGTCGTTGATCACCAACGATGGTTAAATCCTAAGATGAAAGAAGTGGTAAGAAATGAAATACTAAAGCTTTTTGAGGCAGGTATAACTTATCCCATTGCTGATAGTCAGTGGGTAAGTCCTATCCATTGTGTCCCTAAGAAGGGAGGTATTACTGTTGTTCCTAATGATAAAGACGAATTGATCCCACAAAGAATTGTTACACGTACTAGAATGGTACTTGATTTCCGCAAAATAAATAAAGCTACTAGAAAGGATCATTACCCTTTACCTTTTATTGATCAAATTCTAGAAATATTATCCAAACATACACATTTTTGCTTTCTAGACGGTTATTCTAGTTTCTCTCAAATACCTATGTCGAAAGAGGATCAAGAAAAGACCACTTTTACTTGCCCTTTTGGTACCTTTGCTTATATACGTATGCCTTTTGGTTTATGTAATGCACATGCTACTTTTCAAAGATGTATGACTGTTATATTTTCTGACTTTTGTGAAAAGATTGTTGAGGTTTTCATGGATGATTTCTCCGTGTATGGAACTTCTTTTGATGATTGCTTAAGCAAGCTTGATCGAGTTTTGCAGGGAAGTGAAGACACTAATCTTGTCTTAGATTGGTTGAAGTGCCACTTTATGGTTAATGAAGTTATTGTCTTGGGGCATAAAATTTTTGAAAGAGGTATTGAAGTTGATAAGGCTAAAGTTGATGCTATTGAGACGATGTCGTGTCCTAAGGACATTAAAGGTATAAGCAGTTTCCTTAGTCATGCCAGTTTTTATAGGAGGTTCATTAAAGACTTCTCAAAAATTTCTAGGCCTCTGACTAATCTCTTACAAAAAGATGTTCCTTTTGTGTTTGATGATGATTGTGTAGAAGCATTTGAAATACTTAAGAAAGCCTTGATTTCTACACCTATTGTCCAGCCACCTGATTGGAATTTACCCTTTGAAATTATGTGTGATGCTAGTGATTATGTTGTTGGTGTTGTTCTAGGACAAAGAGTTGATAAGAAATTAAATGTTATCCAATATTCTAGTAAAACTCTAGATAGTGCCCAGAGAAATTATGCTACTATTGAAAAAGAATTTTTAGCAGTTGTGTTTGCTTGTGATAAGTTCAGACCTTATATTGTTGATTCTAAAGTAACTGTTCACACTGATCATGCTGCTATCAAATACCTTATGGAAAAGAAAGATGCTAAACCTAGACTTATTAGATGGGTTCTCTTGCTACAAGAATTTGATTTGCATATTATTGATAGGAAGGGACCTCAGAACCCCGTTGCTGACAACTTGTCTAGGTTAGAAAATGTTCTTGATGACCCACGCCCTATTAATGATAGTTTTCCTGATGAACAATTAGTTGTCATAAATGCTTCTCATACTGCTCCATGGTATGTGAAAGTGCAACTATCCCTAGGTGGTTTTGGTAATTCCTAACAACATATAGCTCATTGAGCTAATGCTATTTCAAGATTAATATCTCAGGAAAGCTCAATGATTGGCATGGAATGGATGAGAAAACTGGACCCCTCAAAATGCTAAGGACAAAGGATTGGCTCAAGCTCAAAGCTCAAGACTCTACATTCTCTATTTTAGTGATCCAAGATCACATTGAGTGTATAGGAAAAGCCAATACTATCAAGGACGGATGAGGTGTTGCTTAATGAGGCTCTTGCTCAAAATGCTTAGTGATATGCTCCAAAACTCTCAACTACTTTCTCACATCCACATATGACCTAAACCAGAAGTCAAACTTGGCCCCACCAATTCTTTCTATCCGACGCCACCGAGTTTCAAATGTCATAGCCACTACCACAAACCCTAAGCAAATCGGTCTCACCGATAGGGATCTCGGTCTCATCGAGATGGGATTGTAATCTCTCTATTTCCCTTTGTAACATTTCGGTCTTACCGAGATGAGCGATCGGTCCCACCGAGATTGCAATGTTAACTCTCTGTTTTCCCTTCGTAACGTTTCGGTCTCACCGAAATGAGCGATCGGTCCCACCGAGTTTACCTGACCAACTCTCTGGTTAGCTTATTACCAAAATTGGTCTCACCGAGTTTGTGTAATCGGTCTCACCGAGATTACGTTATGCCCTAACCCTAACCATATCGGTCCTACCGAGTTGCATGTCGGCCCCACCGAAATTCCTAACGGTCACTAACTTTGCTGAATCGGTCTGACCGAGTTTATCCATTCGGTCCCACCGAGATTGGCAAGTTGTGTAACGGTTAGAATTTGTGTGGAGGATATATATACCCCTCCACCACCTCTTCATTTGTGGAGAGAGCCATCAAAACAAACCTACACTTCCAACTTACTTTTCTGAGAAAGAACCACCTACACTTGTGTTGAGGCCAAGATATTCCATTCCTACCATATGAATCTTGATCTGTAGCCTTCCCAAGTTGCTTTCCACTCAAATCTTCTTTTCACCAAATCCATATCTTGTGAGAGAGAGTTGAGTGTTGGAGAGACTATAATTTGAAGCACAAGAGCAAGGAGTTCATCATCAACACACCATTTGTTACTTCTTGGAGTGTTGTGTCTCCTAGATTGGCTAGGTGTCACTTGGGAGCCTTCGACAAGATTGTGGAGTTGAACCAAGGAGTTTGTAAGGGCAAGGAGATCGCCTACTTCGCGCAGATCTACCGCTAGTGAGGCAAGTCCTTCGTGGGCGACGACCATGGTGGGATAGACAAGGTTGCTTCTTCGTGGACCCTTCGTGGGTGGAGCCCTCCGTGGACTCGCACAACCGTTACCCTTCGTGGGTTGAAGTCTCCATCAACGTGGATGTACGATAGCACCACCTATCGGAACCACAACAAAAACATCCGTGTCTCCTATTGCGTTTGAATCCTCCAAACCCTTCCCTTGACATTCTTGCAAGTTGCATGCTTTACTTTCCGCTTGCTTGAATTGTGTTAAGATTGCTTGACTTGTCCAAAGTTGCTAAAATCGGCCAAGAACTAAAATTGGGAAAAGGATAAGTTTTTATTTGGTCAAGTAGTCTAATCACCCCCCTCTAGAGATACTTTCAATGCTACAGTATGCTTATTATGCTAATTACATTCTTGCTAAATTTATACCACCTAGTTTCACATACTAGCAAAAGAAAAAGTTTTTCTATGATTTGAGACATTACTTCTGGGATGACCCACACCTTTATAAAGGAGTAGACGGTGTTATTAGACATTGTGTACCTAAGCATGAATAGGAACAGATCCTACGCAAGTGTCACTCCGAGGTTTATGGTGGACACCACGCTGGAGATAGAACTACACATAAGGTATTGCAATCTGGTTTTTATTGGCCTACTCTTTTCAAAGATACCCGTAAGTTTTTCTTGTCTTGTGATGAATGTCAAAGAATTGGTAATATTAGTAGACGTCAAGAAATGCCTATGAACTATTCACTTGTTATTGAACCATTTGATGTTTGGGGCTTTGATTATATGGGACCGTTTCCTTCCTCTAATGGGTATACACATATTTTAGTTGCTGTTGATTACGTTACTAAGTGGGTAGAAGCTATTCCAACTAGTAGTGCTGATCATAACACCTCTATTAAGATGCTTAAAGAAGTTATTTTTCTGAGGTTTGGAGTCCTTAATACTTAATGACTGATGGTGGTTCACATTTTATTCATGGTGCTTTTCATAAAATGCTTGATAAGTATGATGTTAGTCATAGAATTGCATCTCCATACCACCCACAGTCTAGTGGTCAAGTAGAACTGAGTAATAGAGAGATTAAATTAATTTTGCAAAAGACTGTTAATAGATCTAGAAAGAATTGGTCCAAGAAAGTTTATAATGCATTATGGGCCTATAGAACTACATATAAAAATCCTATGGGTATGTCTCCGTATAAAATGGTTTATGGAAAAGCATGTCAGTTACCTCTTGAATTAGAATAGAAGGCATATTGGGCTCTTAGAGAGCTCAATTATGATTTCAAGCTTGTCGGTGAGAAGAGACTATTTGACATTAGCTCACTTGATGAGTGGAGAACCCAGGCCTATGAGAATGCCAAACTGTTTAAAGAAAAAGTTTATAGATGGCATGACAAAAGGATACAAAAGCGTGAGTTTAATGTAGGTGATTATGTTCTGTTATACAACTTTCGTTTAAATTTTTTGCAGGAAAACTCCTCTCTAAATGGGAAGGTCCTTGCGTTATCGAGGAGGTCTATCATTCCGAGGCCATAAAAATCAACAACTTCGAAGGCACAAATCTGAAGGTGGTGAAGAGTCAAAGAATCAAACATTATATCTTAGGTAGACCCATAAATGTTGAAACCAATGTTATTAACAGTGTAACCCCGGAGGAGTACATAAGGGACACTTCTCAGAACGTTTCAGACTCCGAAAAGGAATAAGTATGTGGTACGGTAAGTAAATCGACTCCAAAACAGTTCTAATAGCAGTTTTTATCCGTTTTGGAATATTAAAAAAAGGAAAATAAGAAGTAGTCCGAGAGGGACACGAGGCATCCATGAGGGTGGAGGGCGTGCCCACCAGACTCCGTTTTCTTGCACGATATTTCTTTTTGTCGGTAAAAAATAATTATATAATCTCCTGAAGGTTTTGACCACCGTACCACGACAAAATCCTCTGTTTTTGTTTTGAGTTGTTTCTGCCACAGATTAGATCAAGATGTCTTCTCAAGAGTCGGTCAGGGAGAGCCGGGTATCTCACTCGACATCGTGGCCAAAAGCAAACAGCGATGCCGATCAGTTTGGGCCATCAACTGAGGAAGAGATGGAGGCCGACTTGAAAAGGATAGATGCCATGGAGGAAGATCAAGAAGTTAACTCTTGTCTCCAAGCCAGATTTATGATGGAGGAACTCCAGAGCTCAGCCATTCCAAATTCGGTCATCCGTCCCAATGCTAGATTTCTTTCTTATGAAAATATGGAAAAGAGTGTTACTTGCTCTCCTGCAGCTACGCAACATCCATGAGTGAAAGAACCTTTAGCCGTCGCGGGCAAACTCTGGAAGGAAACAATGGATCTTAAGCAACAAGTCAATAAGCTCTAGGAAGACAACCATATCCTAAGGGGCATCATCGCCAAAAATATCACATCACTACCTCCGAAGAAAGAGGCATAAACACATGGGTACAGGCACTCCCCTTGGCAACTACCAAGCTTGGGGGAGGTTCCTGAGGGAGTCCTGGATTATGGGGTCCTCGGGTGTCCGTCTACGTGATGTGGTCCAGACAGATGGGCCGTGAAGATACAAGATAGAAGGCCTTCCCTTGTGTCCGGATGGGACTCTCCTTGGCGTGGAAGGCAAGCTTAGCTTGCGGATATGAATATTCCTTTCTCTGTAAACCGACTCTGTGCAACCCTAGCCCCCTCCGGTGTCTAGATAAACCGGAGGATTTAGTCCGTAAAGACAGTCATAATCATACAGGCTAGAAAGTTAGGGTTTAGCCATTATGATCTCATGGTAGATCAACTCTTGTAACCCCTATATTCATCAAAGTCAATCAAGCAGGACATAGGGTATTATCTCCATCAAGAGGCCCGAACCTGGGTAAACATTGTGTACCTATCTTCTGTTACCATCGATCCTTAGACGCACAGTTCAGGACCCCCTACCTGAGATCTACCAGTTTTGACACCGACTTTGGTGCTTTCATTGAGAGTTCCACTATGCCGTCATCGAAAGGCTCGATGGCTCCATCAATCATCAACGACAATGCTGCCGAGAAGGAGATGTTTCTCCCCCGCTAGATCCTTGTACGACGGCTTCGCACTGCGAGCCAACTCGGTTGTCCACCTGGAGCAGATCGACAGCTACGCCCCCTGGTCACCTGATCAGTTTTGGAAACCTGAACTATGTCACAAATATCCGAGGAGACTTGATCTTCCAAGGGTTCACGGCCTCAACTACCGCTCCGTCCTTAGATCCGGAGCGCTGTCATCAGGTCCGAAGACGGGAGTCTAGAGCCCCCCGGACTCTCTACGGCCTTAGAGCTCAACACTGAAAGAATAGTTTCTCCTGCAATCATTGCAAGGCTGGACTCTTCTCCGGATACTACTTCCGAACCCTGGAGGCCCGCGTCATGCAAGCTCAGCCTAGAAACTTCCGATCATGTCCAAACCCCACTCTTAAACGAGGCTTTGGACCTAATGCGATCCCTCGTCATCACAGAGGAACTACTTCTAAATCACGCCCAGCCCGAACGACTGGCTAGAAATAGGGAATTTTACTTCCCACCCACCACCCACTTCATAGCCACTGTCGAGGACCTAACCGACATGCTTGATTACGCCTCCGAAGACGTCAACGGTATGGACGATGATGCCGGAGAGGAGCAGGCCTAAAATCCGCCAGTCACCGAACATTGGACGGCCACCTCCTCGTATGACGTATATATGGTGGATACACGTAAAAACGGCGATGGTGATGATGAGAAAAACCCAGTCGAGGACGACCCTCCTGAGATACCGCCAAAATGTCGACGTCAGTGGCACCACTCTAAATCACGACGTGGTAAGAACAACAATACTGGCACCAAAGACAATGATACTCCGGAGAATGCCGAAGACCAAGAAAACCCTATCGGACCAACATCCGAACAGGATGATCGGGAGGACGGGCAAGTTGACCCTGACAAGCGAACAGGGAACAACGACTTGGAGGAAAGCAACTATCTTCCACTCTCCAAGGACGACGTAAGCCTCGGCGGCGAAGATTTTATTGTGCCAGAGGAACCCTTGAACAAGAGCGCTTCAAGCACCGGCTAATAGCCATGGATAGAAGCCTAAAAAAGAAACATCAGAAGCTTCAAGCCGACCAAGATCTGCTCAACGACAGATGGACTAACGTCTTGGCAGCCGAAGAATACGACCATGAACGCCCAACAAAGAGTTACCCAAAGCGTAAGCGGCTACCCCAATTTGACAATGAGGCGTTGGAGCCCATACCACCCGTGCGTAATGTGGCTGACGGACTCGATAGACCACCATGTGGCCGGGACAGAGCGGCAACTCAAGCCAAACACCAGCCCGCACCACCTCACCGTAAAAGCAGAGAAACAACAGCTTGGGGATACACATATGACCTACGACAGGACCTAGAAAATAGGGCAGGTCAGACCAAGTCAATCTATGGATCACGGGTGTGTGCTCGGGCGCGAGAGGCGGGCTATCAAGCCTGGTGCGATAAACACAACCAACCCCGGGCTGAAAACCGCATACGGACTCCATCTGAACTACGTCGTGACATGGCCCGATATAGAGGCACCGCACCCCCCCTATGCTTCACCGATGAGGTAATGGAGCACGAGTTCCCTAAAGGGTTTAAACCCGTGAACATCGAATCCTACGATGGCACAACAGATCCCACAGTATGGATTGGAGATTATCTTCTCCACATTCACATGGCTCGCGGTGATGATCTACACGCCATCAAATACCTTCCCCTAAAACTTAAGGGGCCAGCTAGGCACTGGTTAAACAGCCTCCCAGAAAACTCTATTGGAAGCTGGGAAGACTTGGAAGATGCCTTTAGAGACAACTTCCAAGGCACTTATGTCCGGCCTCCGGATGCCGATGACCTCGGTCATATAGTGCAACAGCCCGGAGAGTCGGCCAGGAAATTCTGGACCAAGTTCCTAATTAAAAAGAACCAGATTGTCGATTGTCCGGATGCCAAAGCCCTAGCGGCCTTCAAACACAGCATCCACGACGAATGGCTCACTCGACACCTTGGCCAAGAAAAGCCGAAGTCCATGGCAGCCCTTACAGCACTAATGACCCACTTCTGCACAGGCGAGGATAGCTGGCTAGCCCGTAGCGGTAACAATACCAGTGACCCCGGCACTTCCGAAGCCCGAAATGGCAACGGAAGGCCTCGATGCAACAAACATAAGCGTCGGAGCAACAATGATGATACAGAGAATACCGCAGTCAATGCCAGATTCAGTGGCTCCAAATCCAGTCAACGGAAGAAGCCATTCAAACGAAACAAAGACGGTTCATCAAGCCTGGACCGAATACTTGATCGACCCTACCAGATCCACGGCACTCCTGATAAGCCTACCAACCATACCAGCAGAAGCTGTTGGGTCTTCAAACATGCCAGCAAGTTAAATGCCGAACATAAGGAGAAAGGGTAGCCCACTGAGGATGACGACGAGGAACCTCACGCACCGAAAACAGGGGGTCACAAGAAATTTCCCCCGAAGTCAAAATGGTGAACATGTTATATGTCACCCATATCTCCAGGGAGCGCAAGCGCGCGCTAAGGGACATCTATGCGATAGAGCCAGTCACCCCAAAATTCAACCCATGGCCAGCCTGTCCGATCACGTTCGATCATAGGGACCATCCGACCAGTATCCGTCACGGAGTTTCGGCCGCATTAGTCCTCGATCCAATCATCAATGGATTCCACCTTACGCGAGTTGTTGGGGATATGAATATTTGTGTAAGCCGCCCAGGAGGGGCCGGATTATGCAAAGAGGACTCATTAAAAAGAAGCCCAAGACCAAGCATGACGATGGCGGTTCATAGGGTCTAAGGCCCACGGGCGGCTTAAGGCCCATAGTGACAAACCGCCAAGATGGCATGACTTGTAACATAAGGTAGAAGTAACTAGTCACCGAGCCGGACACTGTTTATGAGCCAGTCGGGGCTCTGTAGACCGCAGAGCATCAACCCGTGTATATAAGGGGGTGACCTGCCGGTGGCTTAGAGGGAGAAAAAACAACTGATCGAGAGCTAGGCATAGCGTATCTTGCTCCCTGGTCATCGAAACCTCAAGAAATTCCAACCCAACTAGACGTAGGCCTTCCTTCACCGTAAGGGGCTGAACTAGTATAAACCTCGCGTGTCCTTGTCCCGATTAACCCCTTTAAGCTTCCTAGTTGCGATGGCTCCACGATTAAGTCCTTACAAAAGGACATCTGCCGTGACAATTCCACGACAGTTGGCGCCCACCATGGGGCCAGCGCACGGTGGATTTGAGTTCTTGAAGGGCAGCTTCGAAGGGCTCAAGGGATACGTAGTTGGCCGGATGACCAAGAGTCGTCGGGCAAGATCTACATCGACGACGAAGGCTGGGGCTCCGACGCCGGCTCAATTGAGTATGGGTACCAGGTCCCCTTTGGCGGAATTCACGTCTTCATTGGCCGGATTGGTGAGCCGGGCCCTGAGCCGGACAGCTGCACCGACCTCGTCGAGACGGTTCAGCGTGCGAAACCCGCCCGAGCTCTACGGAGGTGAACTTTCTGAAAGATCTGAAGGTGATGGTGAGCCGGCCATCCTCTCTGATGGTGATTCGTCCGCCGGCTCAACATATTCGCTGTATCAAGTTCAAGATGGTGTGCTTGGGGGCTGTTCCGATAGCAGCACTATTCCGGACCCCTCAGAGTCGCCAAACTGGGCAGGAGTCTTCATGGCTGGTACTAAACCCGGCCAAAATTCTACGGCTTCAGCAGCGATAACGTCCG
Organism: Triticum aestivum; assembly: GCF_018294505.1. Lineage (NCBI taxonomy): Eukaryota > Viridiplantae > Streptophyta > Magnoliopsida > Poales > Poaceae > Triticum > Triticum aestivum. The sequence goes on from NC_057797.1 coordinate 50,178,627, forward strand.
GGTTAGGACCAGCCAGGGCAGGAGGCCCTGTGCGCTCACCGGCTCAGGTACTGATGGATCTCATGGATAAACTTACGGCCTTGTTAACTGCTACAGTCGTCCCTTTGAACCAATCTGAGCATGAGGCGGAGGTGGCACAGGATCGCGATGAGATCGCCCGGGCCAAGGAAACCTTAGCAGCTGAAGATACTAGATTAGCCACAGAGCGGGCGGCTTTGGACGCACGGGCACAACAACTTCAGGCAGAGGCCATTCAGCTCACGTTGAGCTTAAGCGCATCTAATGAGGTAATGAGGAGGAGACATCAGAAAATTCAGTCCCGTTTACCTCAGATTTATGATCCTCGGAATCTCTTTTCTACACCCGGGGCCGGCCCAAGTAACCCGCCAGGTGCAAATCAGTTTATGACATCCGGAGCGGGAGGCCCAGTCCAGCCTCCGGTGATGGCGCCTCTTCACGGCAATATGGCACTAACCCCATCACGTACCAATACCACAGGGTCACTTCTCCAACCCCATGGAGAACTTAATCGCAGCATTAGCATGTTTGGCGGCTCTCCCAGTAGATGGTGATGATCCGACAGCGATGGAAACCCGGAGGATCAGGGAACATGTCCAAACAGCCCTGGCTCAGCAAGAGACCTACTCCTACAGCAGGGACATGATTCACTCAACTCCTCCGCCTTGGTTAGCTCCGCCTCGTCAAAACCGGAGCCCGAGTTACAGCAGACACATGGAGTCAGAGGCCTTGTCAAGTAGCGCTCAGCGCTGGAACCAGCCCGGCGGGTATAACCCGGTTCAGGATCGGATACATTAGGAGGACGAGCGGGCGGCTCAGCTAGCAGCCCACCAGGACTCACCGGCTTATCCGACGACTTCCGTTGAGGCGGGTGTTGCTACTAGAACCGGAGGAGTTCCTTGTCTGGTACCGGCTCTACGTAATGTACGTCTGCCCAAGGATTTCAAGGGATCTCGAAAGGTGCCGAATTATACGGCCGATTTACAGCCTGGGGCGTGGATTGAAAGTTACGAGATGGCCATGGAGCTGCTGGAGGTTAGTGATGAAGCGATGGCTAAATACTTCACCATGATGTTGGACGGAACGGCCCGTTCTTGGTTAAAGGGTTTGCCACCCAATTCCATAGTTCATGGGCGGAGCTAAAGGCATGTTTCATCCAGAACTTCAAGGACACTTGCAAGCAGTCTATGTCGATTGTGGACCTGACAAAATGTAAGCAGGAGGAAGGTGAATCTACGACTCATTGGGTGCGTCGGGTCAAAGATATAATACATTCGTCTGACAAGATGGATGCCGGTTCAGCAGTTCTCATGCTGGAGAAGAATTCCCGCTTTGAGCCTCTGAGACAGAAACTGGGGCGCCTGAAGCGTGATTGCAATGATATGGGGACGCTGATGGCGGCTTTAGTCAAGTATGCCGATTCTGATAGTACCAAGGATCTCGCGTCTGATGAGGAAAAGACAGGGAAGGGAAAGAAGAACGGTAAGGGAAAGGGTCAGCAGCATAACCCGGTGAGTCAAGGAGGCAATAAGCGTAAAGCGGACGGTAACCCAGAATTTGTGGCCAATGCACAGGGTAACAATCAGAAGCACAAAGGAAAGCCACCCCCTCGGTTTGGCGGGTCAGGTCCGTCTCTTGAGCAACTACTCAATGAGCCCTGCCCGAAACACGGCACCCGGGAACGACCAGCGACTCATTTATGGAAGGATTGCGCAATCATGAAGGCTTTCAGAATTCTAATACGTTTGATGGCAATCAAGGCCCAGGCGGCGGCTCAGGAGCTGGCGGCTTTCATGGCCCGGGCGGCGGATCAGGATCCGGTTTTCAGGGAAGCCAGGATGGTTATAATCAACAGCAGTCTGGTCAAGGAGGTCAGCAGCAGCAGCAGTCGGGTTATCAGAGCCATCCAAAATAGCTAAACAGTGGGCAGTACCACGTGTTCACCACAAGTTTGTGTAAACGTGATCATAAAGTTCATAGGAGGGCGGTGAATTATGTTGAGCCGGCAGTCCCTCGTTACTTGAGGTGGTCGGAACAGCCTATTTTCTAGAGCAGGGAGGATCACCCTCCTCGGGTTGATAATCCGGGTTAACTGGCCCTAGTAGTGGCACCACAGGTTGGTGGTTATAAATTTACTAAGGTGCTCATGGATGGAGGTAGCCGCATCAACATCCTCTATTACGAGACCTTTCGGCGCATGGGCTTAACTGACAAGAATTTAAAGACTTCCAACACCGTCTTCCATGGAGTGGTGCCTGGTAAGTCGGAGTATCCTGTGGGTAAAATCGAGCTAGAGGTGGCCTTTGGAGACGAGCATGATTCTAGGGCGGAAAAGTTAACTTTTGAAGTGGTCAAAATCAAGAGTCCATATCACGCTTTGTTCGGGCGGCCGGCTTATGCCAAGTTCATGGCGCGGCCGTGTTATGTTTATTTACAGCTCAAGATGCCGGGTTACAAGGGTACCATCACTGTGCATGGAAGCCGAAAGGTGGCCCTGGAATGCGAGGAAGGCGATGCGGCTTATGCCGAGTCTGTCTGTGCAGCAGAGGAGCTCAAATTTTATCAAGATAACGTTGACGTGGCGGATATGACCTCCCTCAAGAAGCCGACTACGGAGCATGACCCGGCCATGAAGTTTAAATCGTCTGCAGAAACTAAGCTGGTTGATTTTACTCCAGGCGATTCGTGTAAGCAATTTAGCATCAGTGCTAACTTGGATCCTAAATAGGAAAGCGCGCTCATCGAGTTAATCCGTGAGAACCGGGACATCTTTGCATGGAAGCCTTCTAACATGCCGGGTGTACCGAGAGGACTCGCTGAGCACACTCTTAATATTGATCCGAAGTATAAGCCGGTCAGGTAGTTTCTGCGGCGATTCAATGAGGAACGACGAAAAGCTATAGGAGAAGAGGTCGCCCGGCTCTTGGCGGCTAGGTTCATTGTCGAAGTTTTTCACCCGAGTGGTTGGCTAACCCGGTGCTCGTGCTCAAGAAAAACGGCACCTGGCGGATGTGTGTGGATTACACGGACTTAAATAAGGCTTTGTCTGGTTGATCCTTTCGCTCTCCCCCGGATTGATCAAATCATTGATGCTACGGCGGATTGTGCGCATTTGAGCTTTTTGGATGCTTAGTCTGGTTATCATCAGATCAAGATGGCAGTTAAGGACCAGGAGAAGACGGCTTTCATTACTCCGTTTGGAGCCTTCTACTATGTGTCTATGCATTTTGGGCTCAAGAGTGCCCAGGCGACTTATCAACGATGTGTACAGAATTGTCTCCACAATCAGATTGGGCGCAATGTTCATGCTTATGTGGATGACATAGTGGTGAAATCCAGAGAGGCGGAAACCTTGATATTTGATCTCAGAGAAACCTTTGACAATCTCTGGGTTTACAAAATGATGCTTAACCCGGAGAAGTGTGTATTTGGTGTGCCTGCAGGCAAGCTTTTGGGATTCTTGGTCTCAAACAGGGGCATCGAGGCTAATCCGGAGGAGATTAAGGCAATCACTTCTTTGGCTAAACCGACATGTATCAATGATGTTCAGCGATTGACGGGTCGTGTTGCCGCTTTAATCCGGTTAGGTGAGAAGGCCCTACCGCTGTACCAACTGATGAAGAAGGCAAACACCTTTGTCTGGAGTAATGCTGCTAATGCTGCTTTTGAGGATTTGAAGAGGCAGTTATCTGAGCCGCCAGTTCTTGCAGCTCCCATTGACAAAGAGCCTTTGCTGTTATATGTGGTTGCTAATTCATGAGTCGTCAGTGTGGCAATTGTGGTAGAGCGCAAGGAGGCTGGTAAGGAACATCCGGTTCAAAGGCCGGTTTATTATGTCAGTGAGGTACTCATCGAGTCAAAACAAAGATATCCTCATTGGCAGAAACTTGTTTACGGGGTGTTCATGGCAAGCCGGAAGCTGAAGCAATACTTCCAAGGTCATCCTATCACTGTAGTAAGTTCTGCCCCCTTGGGAGACATTATTCAGAATAGAGAGGCTACAGGACGAGTCGCCAAGTGGGCCATCGAGCTCGGGCCTCAAGGTCTGAAGTACGTACCATGCACTACCATTAAGTCTCAAGCTTTGGTGGATTTCATCAATGACTGGATAGAGCTACAGGCACCTGAGGAGAAGCCCGATAACACTTATTGGACTATTCACTTTGATGGGTCCAGACAGTTGGAAGGCTTGGGGGCTGGAGTTGTGTTAACTTCCCCTCGAGGTGACAAATTTTGTTATGTGCTCCGGCTTATGTTTCCTTGTACTAACAATGCAGCTGAGTACGAGGCCCTACTCCATGGTCTCCGGATGGCCAAAGAGATGAACTTGAGCCGGGTAAGATGCTTGGGAGACTCAGACCTTGTGGCTCAACAGGTGTCAGGCAAGTGGGACTCTAAAGATCCCCTTATGGCGGCTTACCATCGTGAAGTCGATGTTGTCGCTGGGCATTTCAAGGGTTATGCGGTGGAACACATTGATCGAAGGAAGAATGAGGCGGCCGATGTCTTAAGCCGGCTGGGGTCTCAGCGTAAGCCGATGCCGCCTAACACCTTTCTTGATGTTTTGCATAAACCTTCTGTTAAGTTACCTATAGAGGAAGATCTGGCAATACCAGACCCGGAGGCACAGCTGGTGGCGGCTCTCCATGTTATCCCGGATTGGACAGTGCCTTATTTGGCTTACATGACCCGGGAAGAGTTGCCTGAAGATGAGACCTTGGCAAGACAAATCGCCCGGCGGTCCAAGTCCATGCCAATTGTCAATGGCGAGTTACATCACTGCAGCGTGACTGGAGCATTTCAATGTTGCGTGTCACCTACAGAGGGTCAGGAGATCCTTCGTGAGATTCATGAAGGCGATAGTGGTCATCACGCCGACTCAAAATCTCTTGTGGCCAAAGCTTTCCGTCATGGGTCTTATTGGCTGACGGCTCATGCTGATGCAGAAGACTTGGTCAGTAAATGTGACGGATGTCAGAAATTCTCACGACGAGCCCATGTGCCGGCTCAAGAATTGAGGATGATTCCAATTACTTAGCCATTTGCAGTCTGGGGGCTTGATATGGTCGGGCCTTTCAAAAGGTCTAAGGATAAAAAGAAGCACCTCATGGTGGCGGTTGACAAGTTCACAAAGTGGGTGGAGGCGGAGCCAGTCAGTAAGTGTGATGCAGCCACGGCGGTCCAGTTTATGAAAAAGGTGATTTTTCACTTTGGTTTTCCACAGAGCATTATAACTGATAATGGCACTAACCTCTCCAAAGGAGCTATGGAAGAGTTCTGTCAACGAGAGCATATCCGGCTTGACGTTTCAGCTGTGGCTCACCCTCAATCCAATGGTCAACCAGAACGAGCTAATCAAGAAATCTTGAGGGGTATCAAGCCCCGGCTCTTGGTCCCCTTGCAGTGGACGCCGGGTTGTTGGGTGGAGGAGTTACCTTCTGTACTTTGGAGCATCAATACTACACCTAACAGATCTACGAGTTACACGCCTTTCTTTATGGTGTATGGAGCAGAGGCGGTCCTGCCAAGTGACATCCGTCATGACTCACCCCGTGTGGCGGCTTACATTGAATAAGACAATGAAAAAGCTCGGCAAGACGCACTTGACCTGTTAGATGAAGAGCGAAACTTGGCAATAGCCCGCTCGGCGATTTACCAGCAAGACCTGCGCCGCTACCACAGCCGCCGGGTTAGGTCCAGAACCTTTCAGGAAGGCGACTTAGTGCTCCGACTCATCCAGGATCAATCTGACATGCACAAGCTATCCCCTCCTTGGGAAGGACCCTTTGTGGTCAGCAAGAATCTGAACAACGGATCATACTACCTTATCAATGTTCGGGAGCACAAAGACTCATGTAAGTCGGAGGAGGAGACCCGTCGGCCGTGGAATATCGCTCATCTTCGGCCTTATTATACTTGAGCTATCGGCTCTAATGTGTATAGACTTATACTATGTATATTACAATAAAGCAGTACCTCTGTCCTTTTTTCCACTCCCAAAAAAGGTTTATGTGTTTTCTTTGTCAGGTGGTGGAGATAACCAAGGAGAAGCGGATTATATCTGAATCCGGCTTTCCTTTGGTCCGGCTTATGATCATATCTGAATCTAGCCGTGATCACTTGGGGGCTTCTTGTTCAAACATAGGTCGTATTCGAACCAAAGAGAACATAGCTATTGATACCCACTTGATCGGCATACTGCCAAACCCACTTGGGGGCTTCTTGATCATATTTGAATCATAGCTTAACCCCTTTGGGTCTGACGTGGATCATATTCGAATCAGCGTCATTAAACAACTGTTATGGTCACTTGGGGGCTACCTGTTCAAACATAGGTCGTATTCGAACCAAAGAGAACATAGTTGTTGATATCCACTTGATCGACATCGCCACAGCCACTAGGGGACTAACAGATCGTATCCGAATCTTAGCTCAACCCCTTTGGAACGGTTCACTGATTGTATTCGAATCAGAAACCCTTGAATTTTGTTCATCATATTTTAGAAGTATCAACATTGGATATCTTGCGACCCTCTTGAAAATACAATGGAATACATTGCAATCCTCCAGGATTAATATTGGTTACATCAGGTTGTTAAGTACCAGGTGAACTTTTATGTGCCAATTTTCAGGAGTTAAACTTACCCTTAGGGGTTGGCTTACATAAGCCGGAAAAGCAGCCGTAAGCATCACAGGGCAATGCAAGACATTTCTGCAAAGGACATAACAGATTCATATAAACTACAAAGTGCATAGTGACGGTGGCTTATGCAAGTATTAAGGGCCATAAGCATGCGCAAAGGCATAGCAAAACTCAAAGTATTTTCTACTCTGTTACAAGACTCCCCTAGTCTGAATGATGCGGCATTGTTTTTCTACAATGACATAAGCAGGTGGCGCCTGGCAATCTACTCTTGGGGTTGACTTGAAGCCTCTGGGTTATCCTTCTCCGCCTCTCCGCCGGCTGCTTTGTCCTGGAAGGATGATGAGGCCCAGTCAATGCCACTCAAAGCCTCAAACTCAGCTTCATCATCTATTAAACCAGTTGGGTCGACTTCAGGGGCAAAGGTGTGCTTATGGATTGGAGGAATCAAGCTGACATCATCATAATGCAGCGTGGGGATTCTCCGATTCTCCTTGTCATAACCCTGCTGACACTTGGTGAGGTCAGTGTCGTTTCCAATTTGAGTGGCCACAGGGCGTATATCCCTCACGCAGGTGGTGAAATCATTTTCATCAAATGGAGTGCCATCCTCCTTTAAACTTGGATACCCAAGAGCGATGTCGGCCGGGTCTAGCTCTGGTAACCAGGCTTTGGCCCAACTCAAAGCGGCTATTGCTCCGTCTCTTGCTTAGGCCCGTCTCAACTCTTGAATCCGCTGAGGAAGTACAGCAAGCCGTTGTAACACATCTTGCAAGAGGTGGGGCACATCATTTGATAAGGCTACAACGGCCAAGGCACGTTGTGACCCGATGTATAGTTGCTCTACTAGAGTATACACCGCCTTCAATTTGATCAGCATATTCTGCTTGAGGTTTGTGCTCCTGGGGCCTGTATTAGTAAGTATAAGGTAAACCTCAGGTAAGAATTGAAGGAATATTTACAATATTTAATGCTTGCTTAAGATAACTTACCAAAGATCACTGAGACCATCCGAGATATCTGGCGTTGTAAGCCAGTCAGTTTGGCTGTTGCATTTGCCAGCGACGCCTTTGCTGTCTTGGCCCGGGTCACCAGTTCGGCCTTTTCGTCAGTCCAAATTTTCTTCTCCGACTCAAAATTTTTCTTCAGCTTCTCTTGTTCAGAGACGCTGAATTCAAATTTGGAGTTAGCCTTTTGAATTTCAATCTCCTGGGTTGCCAGGCGGTTCTTCAGGTCAGCAATCTCCGATTCAAATTGACTTATGGTGGCCTGTATTGCACCAGATAGTAGTCAAGATTATGGTAAATAATATTAGGTCCCAAGCACTTTGCAAGCAAAGATACTTGACACTTGGGGGCTAATGTATACCGAAGCTTTCTAAATTATTAAGCCGGTCCTGGATATTAAGTCACAAATACTTTGCAAGCAAAGATACTTGACACTTGGGGGCTAATGTGTATCGCAAGTTAAAGGTATTGTGTTACATCCGGTTAAATTATTTTTCTTTAAGCTGGCAAGCAGCTCTAACATTTTTTCTAAGTCTACAACATATTTATTCATAAGCAATAGACTTGGGGGCTGGTATAGTAAGTATGATTGAAAGTAAGGAAGCATAAGTCATACCTCAAATTTTTGTTGTATTTGCTTCACCATGTCAATTTCCAGGTCACGGCTGCTTTGCACCTGGTTGATATAGCCCAAGACGATCTCTCCAATACTCAAATGAGTATAGTCGGTCATATCCATCTTGGCCTTACAGCGTTCTAGCAACTCCTCTTTAGCCGAGCATTTGGCAAGGAAGGTGGGCCTGGCCGGCTCAACGAATTGAGCCTTGAGAAATTCCACTTCTGGGTCAGCCGTTTTGACTGGGCTAGGTGCCTCCGGGTTAACAGAACCATCAAGAATATCTTCAACAGGCGGGTCAGAAGTTGGTGCTGCAATGTCTTGAGCCAGCTCAGGCGGCGGTTGATGTGTGGAAGAGTCGGGAGCAGCTATACCCTGTTCCGGTTCAGTCACCATAGGGGTTTGGGCCGGTTTATCCTTCTTGGTTTTCTTCCTGGGCTTAACCTGCACGCTGTGGGCAAAGTAGAGAAATGAGTAAAGAAACATGAAGAAAGAAAAACATAAGGTAAATAAATTAATATTACCCAGGGGCAGTCTTAAAAGCCGGCATGTTTGATTGCATGGACTCGCCGGATGAAGGAGAGGTATCCTGGTAATTGGAGTCAGATAAATTGAGAGGTTGACGGATTAGACCTGCCAAAGGTAAAAAGGGGTATAAGTTGGAGATAACCTCAGTCCGACGCTTCCGGGTTGTGTCAGGCAGGCCGGAAGATAGCTTCGCATCCTTGCTGGTCCGGGTCTGCCTCCGGTTTTCAAATTGCTGTTGCTTGAAAATAAAGTCAGGATCTTGGTAAGCCAAAGGGTGTGAAAATCTTACTTTTCGGGTTACTCTTCGAATTTTCTGACGCGGCCGAAGCTCGAAGTCGGAGGAGATGATAGTTACCTCTTCCTCGACGGGTTGGATGTTGCTCGTGTCTTCTTGAAAGAAGGTTAATATCAATAAGGTAGTGATAAAGGAGAAAGGGAAATTAAAAAGTTACCTCTTCCTCATTATCATCAGAATCATCAAGCTAAAACAGTTCATAAGCGCTTGGCTTCCTTTTCCTTGAAGTGGTGGGCTTGGCAGATTTCCTTTACGCTTTCTTGGCCGCCCTGGCTTGCTTGGCCGCCTCATGATCATATTGGATTTTCCAGAAGTTATCATTTGCCTGTAAAAGGTTATAATGGGTTATGCATAAGAATACAGTATAACATGATAAAAAATAACCCGACGGCTGGAAACTTACTGCAGGGGCCGGGTTCTTGTTGCAAAAAGGTAGTAAGCTGAAAGCATTACTATTCACTGTGCCCTCTTTCAACAAAGACTGAGTTGTAGCTTCCACTACGTCATCTGGTAAGTCGTCAGGACTATGACGCTGAGGGTCATCTTTCTCGCCTGAATAACCACACATTAAGCCGGGGCGGCGGCTTAACAGAATTATTCTCCAAGCAACCCAGACTCGGACCAGGTCAATGCCATCTAAGCCGTTCCCTAAAAGAGCTTTAATCTTCTTGATTTTGGGGGTGAGTGGCAGACGTTCAATAGCAGTCAACTTATCCGGCAGCGGGTGAGTAGATTCAAGGCGTAATGCACGAAAGCCGGGCAGCGGGTTTTCACCAGCCGGAGAAGTATCTTGGCATTAGAACCATGTCTGGTTCCAGTCCTTTGGATGACTCGGCAATTCAGCATAAGGGAACAGGCAGTCTCGCTGCCTTTGAATCGATATGCCACCAAGCTCCAGATTGGGCCGTTGGCCTGCTCATTCTGCCGGTTCAAATAGAATAATTCCCTGAACAAAAGTAGGTTGGGTTCTTCTCCAAGGTAGACCTCACAGAAAACTTGGAAGTTGCAGATATTTGACACGGAATTGGGCCCGATGTCTTGAGGTCTTAAGTCAAAGAAGTGCAAAACGTCTCTAAAGAATTTTGAACCGGGAGGAGCAAATCCCCGGCTCATGTGATCGGTAAAAATGATCACCTCCCCTTCCTTGGGTTGAGGTTTCTCTTCAGACGGGTCAGGAGCACGATAAGACATGATATCCTTCTTGGGCAGATGGCCAGACTTTACAAACTCGGACAGTTTGCTATCTGTAACAATGGATGTGACCCAGTTGCAGGTAACCGGAGGTTTAACAGTTTTGGGTGCCATTGGGTAAATTGAAGCCTACAACACGATAAAGGAAATTATCCAGTTTATTATAACCCAGAGAATAAACATTATTGGGTTATTTAAGATGGCGGCTTAAGAAGGGGCCTAATGACGTACAGGTAACTATGTGATAATGTTTAACAGCTGCAGGTATTAAAGATGATTAAGGTTTTCTTAAGTCGCCCGAGGCAGGCGGTGCTGACAGCCGGTATTATCTTAAACCGGTTACATGGACTACTATGGCTGAAACAGAGTCAATAGACACAATTTTTGGCTAAGTGTGGAGCAAACAGGTTCCACAAATTGCAATTATTATTTTGGATCAAACGATGCTCTAGAAAGGAAAAATTTCTAGATCTAAAGCAGTACAGGAAAGTTCATATACTCAAGGAGGGCTTCCAAAACAAGGAAATGAGATCTGTTTTCATACAGAATAAGCACACAACATCCTCCGCGGAAGTTCTATGTGGTTTTTACGATCTGAACAAGGTATTACAGGTAAGAACTAATGGAGGTTGCGTCGGGCGACGATGAACGTCGACGAACTCAAGACAATACTAATGCAGATCTGAGAAAGGGAAAAAAAGAACTCACAGATGCGGAAGAGCTGCAGAGGGTCGCCGTCATTTTCTGACCAGAAACAGGGTGATGCAGCGGCCTAAGTCGGTGAAGATGAGGGGTCTGATGGCGGCGGCGGCGGAGCTCGAGCGGCAGAAAGGAAGTGTGAGGAGGAAGACGACTGAAGGAAATGAAAAAGACCTAGGTCGCATCTATTTATAAGGAGAAGCCGACCGAGACGGCGCAAAAAACAAGGAGACCAAGGCATCATTGTCCAGCGGCCATGATGCCTCGATTCTAGGGATGGTCAGTCAAGGAAAGGATCCGTTGAAGGATATGATGGAATAAAATATGAGTTTTATTCAAGATGACGTCACGGTGATTTAACCCGGATCCAGATGATGATGTCACGACGGGTTAAAACTTTCGCACAAAACAGAAGACTAAAGGCTAGTTCATAAGGTTTTTTAAGATTGACATGAACCGGTTCAAATCAATCTGGGGCCTAATGTTGGGGATATGAATATTTGTGTAAGCCGCCCAGGAGGGGCCGGGTTACGCAAAGAGGACTCATCAGAAAGAAGCCCAGGACCAAGCATGAAGATGGCGGTTCATAGGTTCTAAGGCCCACGGGCGGCTTAAGGCCCATAGTGACAAACCGCCAAGATGGCATGACTTGTAACATAAGGTAGAAGTAACTAGTCACCGAGACAGACACTATTTATGAGCCGGTCGGGGCTCTGTAGACCGCAGGGCGTCAACCCGTGTATATAAGGGGGTGACCCGCTGGCAGCTTAGAGGGAGAAAAAACAACTGATCGAGAGCCAGGCATAGCGTATCTCGCTCCCTGGTCATCGAAACCTCAAGCAATTCCAACCCAACTAGACGTAGGCCTTCCTTCACCGTAAGGGGCTGAACTAGTATAAACCTCGCGTGCCCTTGTCCCGATTAACCCCTTTAAGCTTCCTAGTTGCGATGGCTCCATGATTAAGTCCTTACAAAAGGACATCTGCCGTGACAATTCCACGACACGAGTCCTCATGGATGGTGGCAGTAGCCTTAACCTGCTCTATCAGGACACAGTCTGGAAGATGGGTATTGATCCATCAAGAATCAAGCGCACTAAAACTACCTTTAAAGGAGTGATACCCTGTGTAGAGGCCCGCTGCACGGGCTCAATCACATTGGAAGTGGTCTTGGGCTCGCCGGACAACTTCCGCTGTGAAGACTTGATCTTCGATATCGTCCCCTTCCGCAGTGGCTACCACGCACTTCTCGGCGAACCACATTTGCTCATTTCAATGCAATCCCGCACTACGCCTATCTCAAACTCAAGATGCCCGGACCAAGCAGTGTTATAACAGTAAATGGAAACATGGAATGCTCCCTCTGCATGGAGGAGCATACCGCGGCCCTGGCAGTGGAAGTACAGGGTGGCCTAATCAAGCCAGCTATTACGTCGGCGGCCAAGTCCTCAGACACTGTCGAACGAGTCTGGACTACCCCACCATACGACAGTCCAGCTTGTTAGGAGCTCGATTAGCAATTCACCCTCCATCTCACCCCCTACTGAATTGTGGCATATGTACCACGCGTACATAATGACGCACTAAAAATACCATGGGAAAGGATGGAGGCATAATAAAGACAATGTCTGCAATATGGCTAGACCCTATTAGGACACTTACATTTCCTTTTTCTTTTCTTTTTATTTTTCCAAGTTCCTCGTAACCCACACCACCCTTTCGACGGTGCCAAGGCCTCTTTCCGTGGCCTATTATAAAAACACCGATCGATGCTCCTCTCGAAGGACAATGCACCAAGGAGAAAAGTAGCATAGACGCGTGCCAGAGTACCTAAAGATCCTAAAAGATCACCTCGTCCGCTTTCAGGACGCATGCATGGTTTCCCCTTGTGTTCGGCATGTAAAATAGCCTTGTTGCTTATCGCACTATTTGTATCAATATGTTTTGACGTATTAATCAGACTATACTGGAAATAGTTTATAGCCCAAACCTACATGGCGTCGGCTCATCTCTTAACATATGTTTCCCTGTTTTTGTCTGATTATCATGTACACCTCGGTATGGCCTAAATTGCCAGGGGCTTTATTAAGCCACGTACATCTTTTAAATATTAAAAAGTCCGAACACTTTAATAGTGCAATTCGGCGTCCCGAATATAGCATTATATGCATTGTCTCTGAATCATGTCTTTGGTCAATAGTTGGGTTGCCCGGCTCCTGTGCTTGCTACCTTACGTTCCGTCTGATCGGCTAGGGTAGTAAAGGGAGAACAACTACGATTGTGTTTCTGGTTCACTCGGGCAAACACCTGAGTAGAGAAAGCCAAAAACTGACTATCATGATGCAGCGATAGCTGGTCAGCTATTCGGTGACTAAGTATAAATCTTTAGCGATTTTTTTTCCGAATTATGCGATAGGCCGGCCTCCACCCGGCCGGTCATTCACAGCACCTGAGTTCGGATAATCGAACAATACTAGGGGTTGCGCCCGCACTCCCACTATAAAACTCCTCTGGCTAAGTGAGGGCGATAAAGCCGCATAGTCCGATTGCCTCGTTCGCCGCACTAACACCTCCTTCACGGACCAGTGTGTTGGGTCAAGTGTGTTTAAGTGTTATCCCGAACACCCCCGTACTACCTACGTGGGGGCTGAAGCCGATGACTGGCCAACTCTCAGATATCATAAATAGCCGCACAGGAGGAGATATTTTAAAGTAAAATAAGCACTATATCATACATAAGCCTTGTCTTATGATACAGGATTGGACAACATAAGTACATTCATTCAAAAATGATGTGCTTCGGACATTGGCCTTCTACAATGCGGGATCCTTTTAGGACATCATCAAAGTACCGCTCCGGCATGCCATGCTCTTTTCCTGCGGGCGGTCCCTCGGTTGCAAGCTTGACGGCGTCCATCTTCACCCATTGCACCTTGACGCAGGCGAAGGCCATCCGCGCACCTTCAATATAGACCGACCGCTTCACGGCATCAAGCCGAGGGCAGGCACTGACCAGCCGCTTGACGAGACCGAAGTAGCTACTGGGCATGGGTTCGGCGGGCCAAAGACGGATTATCAAATCCCTCATGGCCAATTCAGCCACCCTGTGCAGTTTTGTCCATTGCTTCAGCTGATCACTGAGGGGCACATGATGCTCTGGCGCAAGGTACTACGACCATAATAGCTTCTCCATTGAGCTCCCCTCTTCGGCCCTGAAGAACTCTGCGGCATCAGCAACACTCCGGGGCAGGTCCGCGAACATTCCTCGAGAATTCCAAATCCGGGTTAGAAAGATGTACCTTTTCTTCACAAATTTTCTATGCATGATAAAGGCCTTACCCGCCGCAATTTTCCTTGCCTCCTGGATCTCCCGGACAGCACTTTGGGCTTTGGCTCGGGCTTCTTGTGCAATTTGGAGTGCCTTGGCAAGTTTGGAATATTGCTCCGAACTCTTGCGCTCTAAGGACTCGCATTTGCCTATGGTGTCCTTGACTTCTTGCTGGACTTCCTCCACCCGCGATTTATGTGTAAGGCGGGAGGCTCATTCCTCCTCCAGCGCAATCTTGAGGGCCTCGATCTCAGACGTGTCAGCTGCAAACATAATTATGAAACTCATTGAGATGCTACTTCATAGCTGGCGTCGTTGTAGATGAACTTCAGTATTACATACCTTGCGTTTCTTCTAGCTTCCGCCTTAGCTCGGATGCTTCGGCGGCATGGGCAGCTGACGCCTGCTTTGCAGCCTGGTTGTTTAAACAAATATGTGCGTTAGTCTCCCGCACGAGTTATTAGATCCTCTGTTCGTTTTTCTTTCCGAACACCGAGCAGAGTCTCAGGGGCTAGTATCTATACACAGGCATTCTTTCAAAAGATACTGTAAAGCACATACCTCAAAGCCTCTTAAAAGGCTAATGTAGGCTTCACTTGGTCCGCTTTTCGCGGACTGAACCTTTTCAATCACCATACCCATAAAGGTACGATGTCTTCCACAATGGTGTCACTTTGAACGTACTCACCAAAGTGTCCGGCGCCTCCGCATTGACAGAGATCACCGGTATAGTAGTCACACCCCCTTCTCGCGAAGAGGGTTGCTCCTCTGACTCCGGAACCGTGTGGGTTTCCGGAATGACACTTGGTTGGGGGCCAAACTGGACATGGCCCCTGTCTCCTGTCTCCATGGGGGTCGGTTCTCCCATGTTCTTGGCAGCCTCCGGCACCTCTCGCTGTTCCAGAAGGGTCCTTTGGGACGACACCTCGGTGTTATCCGCGGTAGTGGGGGAGGAAGCTGGTGGAGGCGAATCGCTCTCCATCATGTTCGGACCCAGCGAATTCCTGGAAGAGGAGGACCGATGGGGAAGGACCTTAACCGGACTGCAACATACAATTTAAATGCATTACGACTATAAGCCAGAAAAGCCAGACATATATATATATATACATGTGAGTACTTACGATCCGGCCAGGGGCTTCAGCCTGGGGCGCCACTCATCAGCGTCCGAGTGGGAGTCAACTGTAAGGGAGGTCCTCCCTTTCTTGGACATTTCTGCCTCTAGATCGGCGGAAGCTGCCCTCTTCTTATTCTCCCCCATGGGTGGGGGTCGCTCTCTTCCTCCTCCTCTCCCTCTTCGTCAGGGCAGGACAGAGTTTCGGTGTCTTCGGACACTATGTCTGAGGCACCTTTACGGCGAAAGCCACTCTTGGACTCCTTTGCCTTCTCCTTGGCCTTCTTTTCCGGCGTCGGGACTAGCATCCTCGTCAACAGAGGAATAGCTTTGTCTTCGGGCAACGGAGCCAGACAGTGAATCTGTTCTGCTTTCTTGGTCCAGCCCTGCAAAAGAAAATGGAGAGTGGGGATGATCTGCTTTTTGGCTGGAAGCCGGTGGACGATTTCCTTGGCCAGATACCCCGCTTCCCAGAGTTCCTTGATGTTTTTCTCCATGACGGAGGAGGCCATCCACTTGCCATGCGCTTCGGATCCAGACATGGCTGGAGTATTTTCTGGGAACGGAGTGGATCGAAGTTTGAGCGCTGGAGCTTGAGGGTGGATGGACTGAGGAAAGGGAAGGCGTGGGGTAAAAAGGGGGAATCTTATCTCCTTATAAAGGTAGTAAATACCATGCGTCCCCCACAAGCCATAAAGCTCGCCTATTTTCAAGGGGTCATGCGAAACGACATGGTTGGGTTTCCCATACCCGTATTGATGAGAATCTCGTAATAAGGGGGCACGATCTCTGCTTTGACAAGACGTGTCATTGGTGGTTACGTCTCGAAACGAGAAACAGGAGGCCGAAAAACAGTTTGAAATAATAGAATGGCCAGACGTAACGTCTCACGAGTGAAATCTTTGGAGGACAGAACTTATCTGTATTCTAATTCAGAGGTATGACTGTTGTACAGAGCCGGATATAGTACTGACGATCAACTACTTTGAAGAATTTGGAGGAGGAACCCGCCTTGCAATGTCGAAGACAATCTGCGGGCCAGACACATCGCCATTGAAGACTGGTACAGGGGCTACTGAGGGAGTCCTGGATTATGGGGTCCTCGGGTGTCTGGGCTACGTGATGTGGGCCGGACAGATGGGTCATGGAGATACAAGATAGAAGTCCTTCCCTCGTGTCCGGATGTCAGGACCCCGATCCTAAGTCACACCGATCTATCATGTAACACATCATATCACTTTGCGGCCTCACGCACGGTATTCCCACGGGTGCCATCTTACCTGGCCCGGGACCGTTTGCGCCTTTTGGTTCACGTATATGATAGTGTCGCTAGCATCCATATGACAGAGAACCCGGGCCGACATGACTAGTCATAAACCCAAAGTGGTACTAACTTATAGGGATAGGCATAAACGACCCAGCAACGAACGTGTCGGTCATCAACGTATGAACCCAAGTCGTAGCAAGCTACAAGGACTTAAAGGAACAACGTGTGACATTTCCCCGACGAGACAGACACATGAACAAATAAGGACACATGCCGGCCAGTCTAAGTGTTCCGGAGTAGTAGCAACTGGGCTACTAGGACTCTGGTAAACCGGGATATAGCAGACTACCATGGCTTAGTGGAAACACTAGACTACATTTCCCCATAAGAGAGGCTACCAAGGATAGACAACTAGGTTGTTGGATCCCACACATACCAAGCATTTCAATCATACACACAATATGCTCGATATGTGTAAATACAACATGGCATCACAACAAAACTCTACGACTCAAAAGTATTGATTCATAAGACTCCGAAGAGTCAGATATTACAAACATGGGTCTCATGTCCCAGCATTCAAGTCATACAAGCAATAGCACATGTGGAAGCTTATCTTGTCTGAGTACAGGCAACTACAAATGAAAAAGGTTAAGAAGCCTGACTAACTACAAGACCCTGCCGAGGGCACAAGATCGTAGCCGAGGTAACAAGCTAAATGTCGAAGTCCACACGGAACTACTAGCGAGACTAAAGTCTCTCTGCATAACATAAATTAAGCAAACGTGAGTACAAATGTACCCAGCAAGACTTATATCAGAACTAACTACATATGCATCATTATGAACAAAGAATGGTGGGGTTTAACTGCAGCAAGCCAGCTTTGACTCAGTGGCTAACCTGAACTACTACTGCAAGTAACTCTTTTGAGGTGGCGCACACGAGTGCACATATTCACCAATCAATACAGCACTATGGATCCGTTCCCGTCTCCCTACGAGAACGCCATCCATAGCACTCACGCTTATCTTGCGCATTTTAGAGTATCCACTTTAAATTGTCTATGAACTGTACAGGAAACCCAGAAGTCCCTTACCGTGGACACGACTATTCGAATAGATCATGTTAACCCTGCAGGGGTGTACTTCTTGACACACGCTCTCACCACTTATCACCGTTTACACGACATGTACTCGACAACCTTCAAGCGGAAGCCCAGTGAGGGTGTCGGCCACGACCTAACTAACCACACAAGTCTCTAGTCCAGGTTTATCGCCTATTCAGGTTCCATCCTCAAGGAGATCTGGCCGGGGTTTCACTCACGACCCCAAACGATGAGAGCAGGGTTCCCGAGGCACCAAATGGGTGTCCCGGTACACCGTGCCTCGTGTCTCTACTGCATCATAGCCCACCCCTAGGGTCAGCGCTACGCACGGCCCCCAACACATATCCTACAAACACTAGAAACTAGTTGCAACTCCTGGACAGAGATCAAGGCGATTAATAAGTCAAGAGGGGCACTTAAGCATTCCAATGGTTGGTAGTAACTGTTCATGAATCACAATCACAGAACTCAGTTCCTGAGGACGGCTGCAATAAGACAACCCACCATGTACTCCCACATGGCCTCTTATCGCTACCTTTACGAAATCGTGTTCACACACTTAGCTCTGAACAGTAGGACATGTTCACCACATTCCAATTCATTCCCGATGAATCGTACGTGAGTCAACTCTAAGCAATAGCAGGCATGACAACAAGCATGAATGAGTAGGCACATCAAGGATCAAACAATTCCTACTCATGCTAGTGGGTTTGATCTATTTACTATGGCAATGACAGGTCATGCAGAGGAAAGGGGTTCAACTACCGCAACATGTAATAGTTGAATCGTTGTTGTCCTAATGCAGTAAAAGAGAGCAGGAGTGAGAGAGTGGGATTGTATCGGAATGAACAAGGGGGTTTTGCTTGCCTGATGGAGTGGTAGTAGGATACGGCCCTTCAGTCGGATATTCGTGGGTATCCTCGGAGGCAGAACCAACCACGAAAGACACATCGGAACACAATCATCACATGGGAATATGCAACAATATGATGCATGCTATGACATGGCAATATGGGTGTGATTTGGCTAATGCATTCTAAAACAGGTTGGTTTGAGTCCATTTGAATGAAAGATTCAAATGAAAGCCCATGATATGAAGTCATATTAATGCATTAGCTTGTTTCACTTAAACAGCAAGTTTAAAGTGTTCTGACATGCATGAAACCACTACAGATGGAAAGATTGGATTTTTCTAATCAATTTTCATATATAAATCTTTGCATTTGGAGTTACAGATTAATTTCTATGAATTTTTAAAGTTTATAATATTTTCTGGAATTTCCTGTATAAGAATAAATCCTGTAAATGATTTATTGCATCAGCATTGCGTCAGGGTGACGTCGGCAGTCAACGTGGACGGTCTAGGTCAAACCTGACCAGTGGGACCCACTGGTCAGTGTCTCTGTTGATTAACTAACTTAATTAGGATTAGTTTAATACTAACCTAGGTTTGACTAACGGGCAGGACCCACATGTCAGTGGCTCAATTAATTAACTAAGTTAATTAACGCAATTAATCTAACATTTAACTAAACAGGGGCCTGGCCCACACGTCAATCAGCCAGGGGGGTCAACTGTGGTCAAACCCGGGTCAGCGAGGTCAAACCCACCGGCGACATGACGCCGGCGAGGCCAGACGCAGCGGAGCAGCGCGGGTTTCACGCTCCGGCGACCAAAACGACGGCGGAGGTGTGCCACGTGAAGCTGGGAGTGCCCCGCGTCTTTATGTGCGATCGGGATGGGCGGAGACGGCTCAAGCTCGCCGGAACGAAGCTCGCGGCGGTGGCCAGAGTTCGGGCGAGGTCGAGATTGGTGCTACGGTGCACGGGAGGGCGAGTGCGTGTGTGTGTTAGGCTCGTGGGGGCTTCCTGAGCATGGTGAGGCGCTCCATTCTGAGCTTGCGCGGCTGTGGCCACGGCTACGCCATGGCCGGCGGCGAGAAGCTCTCGGCTCCGATGGCTACGGTGGTTTGAGGACGCGAGCGAGTGCGGAGAGCGAGGGGGAAGGGGCAGGGCTCACGGAGAAACTGTAGAGGTGGTCAATGGGCTCGGGGAAGACTTGAGGCCGGCGAATCGAACGACAGCATCCAGCGGCCGTAGACGGAGAAGAAGGTCACGCCGTCGTCTTGGAGTCGTCCGAGCTTGCGTGGGTTGGCGGAGAGGTAGCTGGAGTCTGCCGGAACTCGGGGGCACGTCCACGGGGCAAGGGGACTGCGGTGGTCGCGGTGGTAGCAAGCGACGGGGACGGCAACGCTCGGTGGTGCGCGCGAGAGGGACATGGGAGGGAATGAGCACGGAGGTAGGAGTGAGAGGGGCCCGGGGTGGCGTGTGGCATCGTCCAGAGTGGTCGGGGAGGCCAACCAAGCAAGAGGTGGCGCGCGCGTGTGTGCGCACGGCGGGCACACGCCTTCCTGCCCACTAGCAGGAGGTTAAAGACGGTGGACGGCCTAGTGGGCTTGGCCAGCAGCTGGGCCGCCAGGTGGTCTTCTGCTACAGGTAAGAGGCCAGGTTAGTTTCTTTCCCCCCTTTTCTTATTCTGTTTCTGTTTTCTAGTTATTTGCCTCTATTTTGAATTAGTAGAAATACTAATTCATTTTGTAAAATCCTGAAAATAATTGTCGGCACTTTTGAAAATATTTCCAATAGCCCTCAAATGCTTTCAAGATTATTAGCACATTTATAATATTTTATAAAATTTAAATGTCCAAATTCAAATACTTAGGATTTAATTCAAAAATCCAGACTATCCTAGAGAAGTGTGCACCATTTTTGTCAGAGGTTCTAGACCAATACAAAAATGATGAACATTTATGAAGGGCATTTTGGGTTGATGGAAAATATTTTTATTTGAACCTAGTTGAATTCTTTCTGATGCTAGGGTTTGGTCAATCCCCATTTCAACATAAATAGAATTTAAACATGATGCAACAAGATGAAAAATACCAGGCAGTACCAGAAGCTAGGGATGTGACACCGGATGGGACTCTCCTTGGCGTGGAAGGCAAGCTTAGCATGCGGATATGAATATTCCTTTCTTTGTAAACTGACTCTGTACAACCCTAGCCCCCTCCAGTGTCTATATAAACCGGAGGGTTTAGTCCATAGAGACAATCATAATCATACATGCTAGACAATTAGGGTTTAGCCATTACGATCTCGTGGTAGATCAACTCTTGTAACCCCTATATTTATCAAATTCAATCAAGCAGGACGTAGGGTATTACCTCCATCAAGAGGGCCCGAACTTGGGTAAACATTGTGTCCCTATCTCCTGTTACCATCGATCCTTAGACACACTGTTCGGAACCCCCTACCTGAGATATGCTGGTTTTGACACCGACAGTGCCCCAGTGTCGTATCACCATCACACTTCTATCTTTACCATTTTTCTTAGTTCGATCCTTTTGGTTATATCTTGATCTAGTACAATAAAGTTTAGTATGATCTAGCTTTGAGTTTTTGTGTTGATCCTTATATATGTAATCGAGTCTGTGAGCTATATATAATGAAGATTAGTCTTGAGTCGAGGGATTGGTTATCTTGCTATGATCTTGAGGGGATAAAAGAAAAAAGAAAGAATAAAAAGAAATAAAGAGATCATATTGATCTTATGGAGATCAATGACTTCACATATAAAGAGTATGATGAATAAAAGTTGTTGAGAGTTGACAAACATAGTTTTGGTCATCATTGCAATTAATATGAAGTAATAAAGAAAGAGAGGTTTTCACATATAAATATACTATCTTGGACATCTTTTATGATTGTGAGCACTCATTAAAATATGACATGCTAAAAAGTTGATGTTGGACAAGGAAGACAACGTAATGGGTTATATATGTTTTCTTATATCCAAAATAAATTATATTGTCATGGATCATCCAACATGTTGAGCTTGCCTTTCCCCCTCATGCTAGCCAAATTCTTTGCACCAAGTAGAGGTACTACTTGTGCTTTCAAATATCCTTAAACCTAGTTTTTCCATGAGTGTCCGCCATATCTACCTATGGATTGAATAATATCCTTCAAGTAAGTTGTCATTGTTGCAAGAAATAAAAATGCTCTCTAAATATGTATGATCTATTAGTGTGGAGAAAATAAGCTTTATACGAGCTTGTGATATGAAAGAAATAAAAGCGACAGACTGCATAATAAAGGTCCCTATCACAAGTGGCAATATAAAGTGACATTCTTTTGCATTAAGATTTTGTGCAACCAACCATAAAAGCACATGACAACCTCCACTTCCATCTGCGAAGGGCCTATGTTTTATTTTTGTCTTATACATTATACAAGAGTCATGGTGATCTTCACCTTTCCTTTTTACACTTTATCCTTTGGCAAGCACTATGTGTTGGAAAGATCCTGATATATATATATCCAATTGGATGTGGGTTTTCATAAAGCATTATTGTTGACATTACCCTTGAGGTAAAAGGTTGGGAGGCAAAACTATAAGCCCCTATCTTTCTCTGTGTCCTATTAAAACTTCATACCCATAAGTATGGCGTGAGTGTTAGCAATTGTGAAAGACTAAATGATAGTTGAGTATGTGGACTTGCTGAAAAGCTCTTATATTGACTCTTTCCGATGTTATGATAAATTGCAATTGCTTCAATGACTGAGATTATAGTTTGCTAGTTTTTCAATGAAGTTTCTGGTTCATACTTTACATTGTGAATAGATTGTTACTTCGGGATAAGAGATCATATGACAATATATATCATGTTGCTATTCTAAGAATGATCATGATGCCCTCATGTCCATATTTTATTTTACCGACACCTCTATCTCTAAACATGTGGACATATTTTTCGATATCGGCTTCCGCTTGAGGACAAGCGAGGTCTAAGCTTGGGGGAGTTGATACGTCAATTTTGCATCATGCTTTTATATCGATATTTATTGCAATATGCGCTGTTATTACACATTATGTCACAATACTTATGCATTTTCTCTCCTATTTTACAAGGTTTACATGAAGAGGGAGAATGCCGGTAGCTGGAATCCTGGGCTGGAAAAGTAGCAAATATTAGAGACCTATTCTGCACAACTCCAAAAGTCCTGAAACTCCATGAAAGTCAGTTTTGGAATATATTAAAAATATTGGGCGCATAAAGCACTAGAGGGGGGCCACCCACTGTCCACGAGGGTGGAGGGCGCGCCCTACCCCCTGGGTGCGCCCCTTGCCTCGTGGGCCACCTGGAAGCCCCTGTATGCCCATCTTCTGGTATAAGGTGTCTTTTGCCCGGGAAAAAATCATAAGGAAGCTTTTGGGACGAAGCACCGCCGTCTCGAGGCGGAACCTTGGCGGAACCAATCTAGGGTTCCGACGGAGCTGTTTTGCCGGGGAAACATCCCTCCGGGAGGGGGAAATTGTAACATCCCAAATTTTCAATTTGGAATGTTATACATAGGTCATTCATGCATATCATATTCTATTGCATTTTTGCTTTGTGATCCTTGAAATTCTAAGCAACTCAAGGACCTGCGGAGAGAGTTCGGAATTTCGTTATTTTCATATTTGAGTTTTCTCAAATTTTGAAAAGAGGATCATCTGGTTTTAATTATTTTCCCTCCGAAAATATTTCATATTAAAATATATGAGAGGAGATAATATGAATTCTCCAAAATAAATGAAATATTAGAGGAAAATATTAAAATCAAATAAGATTTTTTTTATTTGGGTTTTATTGCAATTTTATTTGAATTAGGAAAAAATCTGTTTTTCAAAATTGCATTAGAGGTCTTAATAAATGTTCACTTTCTCCGCAATATTATTAGAAGACCGCGAAAATTTATTTCAGGATTTTTGAGTCTGTTTAGTATTTCTTTTATTTGTTTTTCTGCGACAGGATTTATTTTAAAAAAGGTAACTGGCCTACCGGGTCGTGTCCGACCTAGACACTTGACCCGGCCGGCCTTATAAGTCGAGCCCGCGACCCCGAGGCCAGCCTAAGCCGCCGCGCCCCTGCCCTAACCCTAAGCCGCCGCCACACCTTGCCGCCGCCGCGCCGCCCTCGGCCGCCGCCGTCGTTCCGCCGCCGCCGCACGCCGCCAACCTTGCCGAGGTAGCCGCCGCCGCTGGTTTTCGCAAGAAAACCATTCGGCTTTTTTTCGAAACCCTACTTCGTTTTTTTGTAGATCGATTTTTTCGGTTTTTCTCGGTTTAGGTAAATAGCGAACGTTCGTCTGTACGTTTGTTTTAACGAACGATATTCATTCATTAGCTGTAGACAGCGAATGTTTGTTCATTAGCCTGTTCGTCAGCTTTCTTTTTCCAGGGTTTTTCCGTGATTACTTTCGATTGCGATTTCTGCCCTAATGTTCGATCTAGTATATCTTTTCACTCATTTATCCGAATCAGGTGAAACAAGTGCCTGGATCTTCGTCTTGAAGCCCTCTTTCCATTTAACTTTAGTCCAGATTAGTATTGGGATCTTGTTTCTTCCGTAGTTTGAGTTTTGTTGCTTCGTTTGATTTGATTCTTTTTGCAAACCGGAGTTCTTCAGTTGAACTTTCTGGTTACATCTTTTTATTTGAGTTTTACCTATGCATATTTTCTAGATTACTTATGTATACTATTGTTTGTTTGCGATAGAACACTCGGAGTGTGAAGCATGCTACTACGAGTCTCTAGGTTTTGCGGATCATCAACAAGGAAAGTAACACTTTGATCATACCCCTTTATCACCCAGTTTTTATGCATTAGTTTCAACCCTCACACATTGCATGAGTAGGATCTCTTAACATGTGGGTTTGGGAAGTAGATGATGAGGTAGAACCTATTACCTGTTTTATTATCAAACCCTTGGGAGTTACTTCTACGTTATGCTTATATTCCTATGCTATGCTCATAGACGTGGATTGGGTTTGAGTGTAACCATGACAAATGTGAGTTGTTAATTAATGATTCAAGTTAAGGTGGCAACTTTAATACACATCTGGGTGGATTGCTTGTGGGCACTTGGAGAATCCAGTGTTGTCCTAGGATATCCTGGAGTACCTGTGTGATCATCCTACTGTCCGCCACCCAGGCTCAAAGGAATCATAAGATTATTCACGCTAGAAACTTCCATGTGCAGTCACAAGCCATTATGGGCTCTGGCATAGTTGAGTATGTTGTGTGACCTCTTTCAGTGGTGGGCTAGCAGATGTAGGGGATGTAGGTGTAACGGTCCACCCAGAGTAAAGAGTTAATGCTTCTGAAAGATTGTGTCTCGGTCATCTGTTTCTCAAACACCCTGTAGTGCGAGAAATCCAACGGAGGAGATCGAGTCTTGTGGGGAAAAGTGTGCAAACCTCTGCAGAGTGTATAAACTAATCATGGTTAGCCGTGTCCCCGGTTATGGACATCTTGAGTATCTGGTACTTGAATTATTGATTTGATCTCATCACTCTAAATTAATTTGTTGGGATGTTAATGACTACTTTAATTGGGATTGAGTTGGAGGAACCTTCTCAATGATGTTCCAACTACCATGATAGCTAAAAATAAAATATATTCCTTTGTTGTAGGAAAATATTGGCTTTTCACAAAACAATATAACCATAGATCCTCCACCAGCCATATATGCATGTAGTGATAGCATTTATGTGTTCATTACTCTCCTGTGTTACTTTGCAGCATATTCCATGTGCTGACCCGTTTCGGGCTACAACATATCATGTTGCAGACTTTTCAGATGACGAGTAAGATGTCGTAGGTCATTTGTCATGCACTCAGCTTTGCCGTTGGAGTTGATGGACTCACTTTATCTTCCAAGCCTTCCGCTGTTATCGTAATTAGATGGCCTTAATCCATATTTATTGCAATAAGTTCTCTTTTGAGACATTCAATGTAATAAGTGTGTGATTGCTACTCGGTTATAAATCCTTCGAGTACTGTGTGTGTCACCATTACCGATCCAGGGATGACACTGAAGCATAGAGACTTGACCATCTGAGGTCGGGTCGCTATAGAAATCATCACCATCGTCATCACCATCGATCCTCTCATCGAGAGGGGGTCAATCTCCATCAACATCTTCACCAGCACCATATCCTCTCAAACCCTATTTCATCTCTTGTATCCGATCTTTGTCTCAAAACCTCAGATTGTTACCTGTGGGTTGCTAGTAGTGTTGATTACTCCTCATAGTTGATGCTAGTTGGTTTATTTGGTGGAAGATTATATGTTCAGATCCTTTATCCACATTAATACCCCTCTAATTATGAACATGAATATGATTTGTGAATAGTTACGTTTGTTCTTGAGGACATGGGAGAAGTCTTGTTATAAGTAGTCATGTGAATTTGGTATTCGTTCGATATTTTGATGAGATGTATGTTGTCTTTCCTCTAGTGGTGTTATGTGAACATGGACTACATGACACTTCACCATTGTTTGGGCCTAGGGGAAGGCATTGGGAAGTAATAAGTAGATGATGGGTTCCTAGAGTGACAGAAGCTTAAACCCTAGTTTATGTGTTGCTTCGTAAGGGGCTAATTTGGATCCATATATTTCATGCTATGGTTAGGTTTACCTTAATTCTTCTTTCGTAGATGCGGATGCTTGCGAGGGGGGTTTATCATAAGTGGGATGCTTCTCCAAGGAAGGGCGTTACTCAAGCATCGGTCCACCCACATATCAAATTATCAAAGTAACGGAAGCTAATCATATGAGCATGATGAAAACTAGCTTGACAATAATTCCCATGTGTCCTCGGGAGCGCTTTCCTTTATATAAGAATTTGTCCAGGCTTGTCCTTTGCTACAAAAAGGATTGGGCCATCTTGCTGCACCTTTTTTACTTTTTTTACTTGTTACCCGTTACGAATTACCTTATCACAAATCTATCTGTTACCGATAATTTCAGTGCTTGCAGAGAACTACTTGTCATTTCCTTCTGCTCCTCATTGGGTTCGACACTCTTACTTATCGAACGGACTATGATAGATCCCTATACTTGTGGGTCATCATACACTAGGACGAATTCATTTGTGTAGGGGTTGAAGATGAAGTTCATCATGCGAGAGAACGTTGGAGGAGCATTGACAAGGCCGAGAGACATGAGAGTATATTCATAAGAACCAAAGCTTGTTCTGAATGCTGTCTTGGGGATATCTTGTTTACGAATGCGAATCTGATGGTAACCCATACGGAGGTCAAGCTTGGAGAATACTTTTGCACTTTTAAGTTGCTCGAATAACTCATTGATGTTGGGAAGTGGGTACTTGTTCTTGATTGTCTTCTTGTTCAATGGACGGTAATCGACGCAAAGTCGGTCCGTGTCATCCTTCTTCTAGACAAAAATAACACCACAAACCCATGGAGATGAACTCGGTCTGATCAGACCCAGACGCTCTTGTTCATCGAGTTGTTTCTTCAATTCCTTCAGCTCCTTTGGTCCAAGCTTGTATGGACGCTTGCAAACGGGTTCAGTACCAGGCTCAAGATCAATAACAAATTCAACTAGCCAGTGAGGAGGCATTCGCAGAAGCTCTTCTGGAAAGATGTCTTGGTATTCACAAACGACTAGAATCTGAGAGATGGCGTCTAACTCTCCCTTCTCATTGAGAGAGAACAATCGAATGGTTTCGTCCCGAGTGGCATTGATGATCACATCCTCAGAAGAGTGTGTCAACATAATCTCCTTGGCGGCACAATCAAGTTGAGCCTTGTGCTTAGAAAGGCAATCCATCCCGAGAATTAGATCAATATCTGAGTCACCAAGAACAATTGGAGAAGCCAAAAATTTATAGTTTCCCATCTTGATACCGACATTCGGAACCAACATGCTAGAGCTCCAACGCTTAGCTGGAGAAACAACTTGCAATGCTCTCAGTAATACCTCTATGTCCAAATTGTGCTTCGATGCAAATGGATATGACATGAAAGAATGTGATGCACTAGTATCAAATAAGACTTTTGCAGGAATATCATTAACTGGAAGATTACCCATGACCACTTCTGAAGAATCCTCTGCTTGAGCTACATTCATCATGTTCACCCTTATAGACTTGGGATTATGCTTGACCACTTCATTGCTTGAAGACCTCACAGGAGGAGGAGGAGGAAGGCGTCTTTGGTTGAAGCACTTGTTTGCATAGTGACCTTTCTGCTGACACTTGTTGCAAGTAATTTCTAAGAGCGGACGGAAATAAGAAGGAGGACCACTTGACCTTGGAACTTGAGTCTGAGACTTGTTTTGATAGCCTGGGTTGGGTGGGTGGGAAGATCCATGGCCACCTTTGTTCTTCTGCTGGTAGGGCTGACGAAATGGAGGGGGCGAAGGAAGCCAGAACTTCTGTTGCTTAGCTGCCACTCGTGAGGAACAAGAAGACTGAACTGCATCCCTGATTCTCTTCTTTGAAACCTCACACTTGAGCCGAGCACCTTCTTGCTTGAGGGCCATGCTATAGAATTGATCAAACTTAGTAGGCTCAAGAAGCACGAGAGCTAACTACATATCTTCTCTGAGGCCACCCGTGAAGTGATAGATCATGCTCTTTTCATCAGGAACATCCTGCCTTATGAAGCGAGCAAGTTTCTGAAACTGGATGTTGTATTGGTACACGGACATGCTGCCTTGCTTGAGACTGTGGAATTCCTCACGCTTGCTCTCAGCAACACTTATAGGAATGTGGTGAGCTTTGAAATCCCGGCAGATGTCCTCCCAGGTAATCACTCGACCTCTTCTGGAATCTTTGTATTGCTGACACCAATTGGCTGCTTGGTCCTTGAGCTGAAAAGAAGCGAACTTGAAAAAGTCCTTAGGCCTGACATTGCTACATTCAAAATGCTTGTTGATGTCCACGAGCCAATCATCGACGTCTGTGGCCTCGACACAGTTGCTGAAAGACTTTGGCTGATTTGCAAGGAACTGGTTGAGGGTAGCAAACTGAGGCTGATTGTTGAATTGCCCTTGACCTTGATTTCCTTTGTTGCCTTGGCCTTGGTTGCACTATTGCAAGAGTTGCAAAAGCATCTGGGTGTTGGCGTTGGTGGCTGCCATGACAGCTTGCCATGCCTTCGGAAGCAGAGGTGGAGGGTTCGCTTGTTCCCCATCATTAAGTTGCGGATTCAAACGCGTTGGAGGAGCCATCCTGAAGAGGGTGACATCCGTTAGAATCATGATAGACAGATAGACAAGCTGAATCAACGGATAGAAATTTCAACATATAGTATTCACAATAAACATTCGAACAAGAATGAACGAATGAATTCCAAAGTTAACAATACACAACCATTCAGGTGAGAAACCACTTATATCAAGGTTGATGAGAGAAACAACAAGGTACGACTGGAACAAATAAGTGGTAAGGATTACCCAATCACAAACCAAATATCTGCAGGAAGAAATACTTAGAGCTACTTCAATTCCCACCTATAATCTCCTGAAACTTTCTGGTTATTCAATCTGGTGTTGGGGATATAGGGAGGCACGGTATATATCACACAACTAACTAGCCCTACGCTCCAACTGCATCCATCCGTCAACACATAACCAAGAAAACTCTGGAAATCATGTACCTCAACCTTCGAAAAGCATTCGTTATACGAGTTATGTCAATACTCCCAAAGTCCCGCCCCAGTACTGGGTGGCGTCGAGGTTATCTCACCAACAACTACATAAAAGAGATTTTCGATATCGGCGAACTCAGGTATTCCAGAACTGCAACGATAAAATTGTGACGACAACACCTCGGAGCTCAACTCCCCGGGACACTGCCACAACCCCTAAATGTCAGGAGGCACCAAGAACAATGTTCTCGTCACAAGAATATCGGAACGATTCCAAGATACTCGTGTGATCCTAATTTTTTGGGTGAAATTTTAGGAGAGGAAAGACAAAACATCTACGTCAGGAGACCTCACCTGAGCGATGATGGGGACTGAGGAGTAAAAAGAATCCTGCTCTGCGATATATATAATCCTAAGATTCAAAATATTTTTGTTCTAGACTCAACAATGTTAGCGATTCGATCAAGTAGGGGGCTCCTAAGTCCGGGATGGCTCTTATTACCAACTTGTAATGCCCATGATGGGGGCTATATCTCCCACGTGTCGAGCCACGACTTAGAGGCATAACCGCATGGTGGTTTTGTCGCAAGAAGGGTCATCTTCACACAATCCCATGTAATGAACAAGAAAGGGATAAATAGATAGTTGGCTTACAATCTCCACGTCACCCAACATACAAATAATTTCATACATCATCAGAGTACACTCATAGTCTGACTACGGACAACCAAATGAAAAGAAGATAAACCCAACTGCTAGATCCCCGATCGTCCCAACTGGGCTCAACTACTGATCATTAGGAAAAGATACGTAGTAATGGCCAAGGTCCTTGTCGAACTCCCACTTGAGTTCGGTAGCATCACCTGCACTGGTATCATCGGCACCTGCAACTGTTTTGGAAGTATCCATGAGTCACGAGGACTCATCAATCTCAATCCCGCGAGATCAAGACTATTTAAGCTTATGGATAGGACAAGGTAATGAGGTGGAGTTGCAGCAAGCGCTAAGCAAATATGGTGGCTAACATACGCAAATAAGAGTAAGATGAGAAGCTACGCAATGGTCGAAAAGCTAGAAGTGATCCTGCACTACTTACGTTCAAACATAACCCAAACAATGTTCACTTCCCGGACTCCACGGAAAAGAGATCATCACAGCTACACACATGGTTGATTCATTTCAATTAAGTCAAGTGTCAAGTTCTCTACAACCGGATATTAACAAATTCCCATCTGCCACATAACGGCCGTGGGCAAGACTCTCGAAAGTTTATACCCTGCAGGGGTGTCCCAACTTATCCCATCACAAGCTCTCACGATCAATGAAGGATATTCCTTCTCCCGGAAAGACCTGATCAGTTTTGGAATCCCGGTTACAAGACATTTCGACAATGGTAAAACAAGACCAGCAAGACCACCCGATGTGTAGACAAATCCCGATAGGAGTCGCACGTATCTCATTCTCAGGGCACACCGGATGTGCCAGACGTCGGGTTAGCTGAGACCCTGGTTGCCCAGGGGGCGCCAGACATCGCCCAGTTTGGACCAACACTCAGAGGAGCACTGGCCCCTGGGGGGGATTAAAATTAAGATGAGCCTTGGGTTTGCAACTCCTAAGGGAAAAGTATATGTGGTGGTTAGCAAATGTTAAACCAAGGTTGGGCCTTGGTGGGGGAGTTTTATTCAAAGCGAACTGTCAAGGTGGTCCCACAACCCCAACTACGTAAGGAACATAAAATCAAGGAACATAACACCGGTATGAAGGAAACTAAGGTGGCAAGAGTGGAACAAAACACTGAGCAAAAGGCCAAGCCTTCCACCCTTTGCCAAGTATATAGATGCATTAATTAAATAAGAGATAAGGTGATATCCCAACATATCCATGTTCCAACATGGAACAACCTGCAAGGCACCTGCAACTAGCAACACTATAAGAGGGGCTGAGCAAAAGCGGTAACTTAGGCAAACAACGGTTTGCTAGGAAGGTGGGTTAGAGGCTTGACATGGCAATATGGGAGGCATGATAAACAAGTGGTAGGTAGTGCGACATAGTGATAGAACGAACAACGCGCAAGCAAAGATAGAAGTGATATCGAGGGCAATGATCATCTTGCCTGCAAAGTTCTCAGAGTTGTCTAAAGCTTGCTCCTCGTTAGCGTACTCAATAGGTTCCTCATTCACGAACTTGTCTCCTGGCTCTAACCAAAGTAAGAACACAAGCAACGGAACAACAATCAATTACGGTGCAACACACAAGCAACATGATGCAAGACATGGCATGGAATGCAAGATATGACATGCAATGCAATATGGGTACTCCGGAGGGAAAGGATGATCAAGGCATCAACTTGGCAAACCAAGTATGCCATTGGAAAGAGTGAGTGATTTTGGTCGAAATTGATATAAGGATCACCGGAAATGAATGCACAGTTTCAAATGACAACAAAATAAGAATGATGCAAATCTACGATTAACAGCATCATAGCACTTAAAATGCAACAAGAAACTATGCTACAGCACTCCAACATACCAACAAAGCACATGGCTCTAAAGTACACATGAAGCTGTACAAATCATGAACACTAAGCTCCTCCTAGAACTCACTAGAACAGGCTTAAAATTGCATGACAAAGATGCAAATGATATCAACTTCATAGACTTAGAGAAAGTACTAACCATGGCAAAACAGTAGCATATAGCAATGTTTAGATCTATCAAACATCATGCTAAAGAACATATCATGGCAAACAAAGGCATGGAATTCTAGTACTAAAGACATAGAACAAAATTCCCTTACTGAACTTTACCCAAAGATGCATGGAAAATGATGTGGCACCCATGCAAACATGGCCAGTTATATGACCAGTTTCGGACTTATAAGAAAAACAGAGCATGGTAGAAACATATTCATTGTAGCAACTTTGCAAGCTCATGCCACTCACCACAAAGAATTTCATGGCATAAAAAGGTAACCAACATTAAGTAGACATGTTCAAGAAGCTAACAATGATAATATCAAGTTCATAGGGTGCATGGATCACTAGCAAAACTCATGAAAAAACTGAATCGCATGTTAACAATCTGCCAGCAACAACATTTAGCAAAAGAAGAGCATGGAAATGACATGCTAAGCTACTTGATAATTGCAACCAGAGGCATGAATGGATATAGAAATACCACATCTTCAAAACACTCTTAATGAACTACCTCAAAATGTGCATGGATCTCATGGTCCCAACATGACAACATGGCATCAAAATGTAACATGAAATGACTTAGCAAAATATTCTGTGTCTGAAATCAGCAACATCATGAAGCCTACTTTGGATGCTTGTGCTAGTCACCACATAACTCATAAAAATACAAGACTTACACCACTGTAAATATGGCATGATGGAGCTCATAAAACATACAGACATGATGCTCATAGGATGCACACACAAAATGCAATGAAAATGACAAATCAGTAAGTTAAGTTGAATTCCAGCAGACAACATCATATAGCACTTTCGCAACGAGGATTAGGGCATCAATATGAGCAGTAACATGCATTCAAATGACACTAACATAAAGAGCATCATGAGACGAACATTTTCATATATCATGCATGCAAAAAAAGCTACGGCCATGGAGATATGGCATATCAAAGAGGGTCCCAAAATGTTGAAAACTACGGGACTTGGACGAATTCATCACCTCCGGATCTAGGGTTCCGGGCACGGTAATCGAGGTCACCAGAAAGTCGCTAGATCTTCACCGGAGAGGAAGGAGACGCAACGGCCGGAGTGGAGGAGGGAGTTGCCAGCGGGGGGGTCCGGATCCGAGCCAGGGAGGTCGCCGGTGTCGCGGGATGGCGCCGGCAGAGAGGTGCAGCGAGCTTGGCGTAGAGGCGGCGGGGTCGGTGGCGAGGTCCACGGCGAGGAGAGGGCAGTCCGGCGTGGCGGGTCTCGCGGCGGCGTCGGCGAGGGGCGGCGGAGGAGTGCGGGGCGGCGCGGGGCAGCTCGGTCCCGATCCGGCCCGGGGCGGGCTCCCCGTGGGCTGAGCGGGCCGGCGGTGGCTGTGGCGGCGGAGGGATAGGTGGCGACCCGTGATTCGTCTGGCGCGGCGGCACAGACGCGTCCTGACCAGGCGGACGTGTTCGGCGGCCGAGGAGGGGAAGCTAGGGTTTTGGACGAAAATTCGGGGGAAAGGGCATATTTATAGGTAGTGGGAGCTAGGAGAGTTCAAATGAGGTGCGGTTTTCAGCCACAGGATCATGATCCAACGACGGAGAGCATGGAGAGGGTTTAGATGGGCTAGTGGGATGTTTTGGAGGGGTGTTGGGCTGAAACAAGAGAGGGGCTTTTGCGGTTACCCGGTTAACCGTTGGGGCATCAAATGACCTCCAAATGGAACGAAATTTGACAGACGGCCGACCGATGATATACCAGGGCCACTCGACAAATATTTACCCATTCCGAGCATGTTTTTCTCCTGCTTACGAAGCGAGATTTGAGGGGTGCAACGGGTGCATGTGGGAGTGTCAGACTGCGAAACGGACAATGGAGAAAATGACCGGATGCATGAGACAAAAACGAATGCAAATGAGATGCACATGATGACATGAGATGAAATGCATGACATAAAAAAATGCAAAATGAAATACAAAAACCCAGCCACGAAGGAAATATCATATCACATAGCCAGAAAAAACAAGAGTTGGAGTTACAATTAAGAAAAGTTACATCCGGGGTGTTACATATACTGCCTCCAAACTTGAGATGGATTTGAGGGCTGCCGGTTAGTCCGGACGTTTAGGATGGAAATGAGGGATCTGGTTGGGCAAAAATCCGTTGGTGCTTCTGAGAGGACGCGCTCCTGGTGCGAAAAATTATTTCAAAGTGTGAAAAAATTTCAAACAAAAATTTAGCGTATACATCTCAACATTATATGTGTGCACGTCAAGTTTCGGAGAAAACCGACATCTCTCGTGTGTGTACCACGATTCTAGAACGCGAGCAACAACAGAATATAGTGCACATGTTGAACCCTGTCAAAGCCTATCCTCACGTTGATTCGACTTGATACCCCAACTCTCCAAGTACCAAAATGGCATGCGATCATGCATGGGCGAGAGCGATCAACTGGAAGGACACAAGCTGGATAAGAAATTAATGGAGGATTTTTAGGCAGATCACTCTCCCATCCGTAGCATGCATAGACACATGACACAGCTCTATAAATTGTAGTGTGCTAGTGCGCATGCTAGTGTCAAAAGTCCCGACTCGCCTCGGCCAGCAACATCATGGCCAGCTGCATCATCCCCAGACGAAATCAACTAAGTGAAATTCAATTAAATTCAATTTCTAGACAACCGACTGAGTAGCCAAGGCAGATATTTTAACATGCTCTTATATATAAACAAAAAAATTCAAACACCCCCTCTTCTCAAATACCACCCCCCGTTTCTAAACATAAGATGTTTTGGCAGTTTAAATTAAACTGTCAAAACATCTTATATTTAGGAACAGAGGGAGCATGAATAAATTCCTTGGCAGAAAATAATGCAAACGTGATCAGCTAGTATCATGTAGAAGAGACAAGCATTTATCTTTAGAAAAGGAAACAGTGGCAGCGTGGCCAAACTATCTGCTCGAACCCAAAAATCACATAAATACACCGCACAAAAACGCATGCGCATCACAAACTATCACTACGGGAAAAAACTTATAAGCCGTGTAAAAGACTATGCACCGAGATCTATTTTTCGGGTACCCGACTTACGTTACACTAAGCCGAGTCAAGAAAGAAAAACACCCGGCAACTACAAAACACCCGGCTTATAACAACCTATAAGCCGAGCTGCACAAAATAGCTCACGGTTTAAAGTAAGCACACGGTATCTACTGGAAAAGGCACTCGGCTTACAGCACACGGTAAGTGTTTGTGTGGACTCTTACTTGCGTCTTTACTTTTAAGATTTTTGCAGATACTAACTTAATTGCCTTTTCATTTTGCAGGGCCTTGGTGGTTGATGGAGAAGACATAAAAGTGTCACGCCAGCCAAGCAGCATCATTGGATGTCTTTGTAGGCATTATTACACTGGCCTGGTCCCCATAGGAGACGGTGAGGAGGAGCCAGCTTGGTATTGGGAGCATTGGAAACGAGCTCCGGATACCAAAGACAGGTGGGGCAGGGTGTATGGTAGTGCCGCCGAGCGGGTGGTCAATGATTTTTGGGTAAAATTCTTTGTCAATTTTCATAGTTATTTTTTTGCCAATCTTTAAAATCATTGCACTAATAACTGGTTTATCCTCTTATGCACTTTGGCAGGACTTCTTTACTTGCGCCGAGGGTATGAAGGATGAAGCTAATGAGGTTGTGGAGGCGATTGCCAAGAAGATTGTCCAAGACATGCCCTATGAGGCGTGCGTTGATGCTGTGGTGATGTATTTCGCGCACGAACGCAAAATGCTTCTCAAAAAGTCTCTAGCCCGGAGAGTGCATCTCACCCGTTCCATGTACATGAAGGTAGTTTCCTTTTACTTATGATTGCCTGGATCAAAACAACTTACTTTCATTCCTAAGTTGGATGTATTTGGCATACTTCAGGCGGTTCCCTCGTGGTGCAACAACAATGTTCCTTGCTACCAGCAAATCATATCCAAATGGATAGACCCGGAGTGGAGGGTCCAACATCGAATGGCTTCGGAGCGGCGTGCCTTGATGGGTGGTCCGGTACACCTTCAAGGCAACCTCAACCTCCACGCTTACGTGCAGAAGAAGGTAATAATATCATTCGGCTTCTCAACTTCTAAACTTGTGCTCTTATGGATATTATTGCTTCTATTGCAGAATAGGGAGAGAGGTGAGGGCCAAGAGAAGCTCAATACCTTCACGGGATTATGTCTCTCCCGCAAGTCAAAGAAACCGGAAGGGGGGTGGGTCAACCCAGGCGCTGGCTTGAGGATTGATGCATATAGTGGAAAGTTCAAGGAGCACAACGGGCCTGACTCTGATCCGGCCTCACAGGACATTGACGCTACAATTTCCCTCCGGTCGGGAGAGGGCAAGAAGGGTGGCCGGTTATATGTTGGCGACGGTGCCATCCGTAAGAAGGACATCTCAAAACTCTCTCACCTTCGTGCTACCACGTCGAGCTCAGGTCCTGCTATAGAGCGTCGCCCACAGCCTGGGCTGCACATGCTCCATCAACTCGAGGTATCTTTTGCTTCATCGACCTTCCTTGT
Source organism: Triticum aestivum (assembly GCF_018294505.1). Taxonomy (NCBI): domain Eukaryota; kingdom Viridiplantae; phylum Streptophyta; class Magnoliopsida; order Poales; family Poaceae; genus Triticum; species Triticum aestivum. The sequence goes on from NC_057797.1 coordinate 50,215,170, forward strand.
GATTTCTTCTTTGTATTGCAACGATGGTGAACTTGTTGTGATGGCATATTGTAGGCCAATGCCATGCTTCGAGAGGAGGAAGCCATGAAAATGCAGCAGGCCCTGTTTCAACAGCAAGAATTCATGGTTAAACAACAGGCAATCCTGCAGGAGACATTTGCTCAACTCAGAAATAATATGCAGGGTTCCACTTTGCCCGTTCTTCCTCCTCTTCCGACTCTTCCTAATTTCAACTTTGTAAGTCTTCCAACTTTTCAATCATGCATCTTACCTTCATGCTTGAAGATCATGAATCTTACCATCTCATCCTCTCGTGCTTCAAGTTTTCTCAGTCGGGACAAGGCTCCAATAACTGTGTGGTAGGTGGATCTTCACCTGGCCAAGCAAGTCCAGTGACACCCACTACGGTTCATGTCGCTTCGACCTCCCCGCAACAATGATCACTTGAGGTAGTTGTCTATGTTTGTCCATTGTTGATGCTTGCGTCTTCTCGTTGCTTGTGCTTCTCAACTTAAAACTTGTGCATTGTTGATGGTAGAGTCCACAAGTGTTGATGCTTATATTGTACATACTTCCTAGCTTCTATTTAAGCCTCATATGTTGATTCTTGTTGACTCTTATGCCTTATCCATCTTTGCAACTTAACTTTAGAAACTCAAACTCATGCGTGTGAGAATGGACTTATAGGTTTGCATTGTGGATGGCGTTGACGGTGGGCATATATGCTGCGGTGGAGCTGATTGCATGGTTCATGCTTGGTGTGAACTTGGAACTCATGATCCTTTAATTTGTGAACCTCTGGTTGCATATGTATGTATGTTGTTGTGAACCTTCGTTGGATATGTATGCACTGTGTGGACCTGAAACTTACGGTCCTTTCGTTTGTGATCTTTTGTTGCATATGTGGACTTTGCACTCATGTACGGCTGGATATATGTATTACTGGATATATATTTGTTGGTCATGGTCATGTACTGCTGGATATATGTGTTGCTGGATAGATGTACTACTGTATATATGTTGTTGCTGCTCCCTGAAGCGAGTACCAAAAAAATGTTATAAGGCTTATAAGTCGTGTAGCCCAGCTATCTGACACCCGGCTTATAAGAGATATAGCTGCGGCCAACCTATAAGCCGTGTAGCCGTATGGGTTAACCAGCACCCAGCTTATATATGTATATAACCGTGCTGTTGTCGGAGGAACTCGGCTTATATAGTAACCGTGCGGTTCGCGGTTGCACCCGGCTTATATATAAACCGTGTGGTTCGTGGTTGCACCCGGCTTATATATAAACCGTGCGGTTCCTGGTTACACCCGGCTTATATATAAACCGTGCGTTCGCGGTTGCACCCGGCTTATACATAAACCGTGCCCGAAAAACGGCACTCGACTTATATAGACAGTGACACGTGGCCGTTAATAGCAGGCTACCGTCATGTTACTTTATTAAACCGGGAGCCCTTTAAAAATACTCGGGTTATACATAAGCTGGGTTTTTTCGGTCCAGCTCTCGGCTTATATGATATAAGCCGGTCGACTGTAAACCGAGTGCTATAAGCCGGGTGTTTTACTTGGCTTATATGTAAACCGAGTTTAAATCGATGTAAGCCGAGTGTATTAGGTACACGGCTTATGAGTTTTTTCCTGTAGTGTATGTACGTCTATACTCAGCTCAGGCAACAGAAATACCATCACATTCACAGAGCAAACCTACCCCATGAAGAGATGAAACCATGAGACAAACTCCCTATCTTCGACCTCAGCAGGCTAAGGATACGGAAGCCATTTCTCTCTGCCGCTGGTTTTCCTTCTAGCTGACCCCGGGACAGAAGCTCATCATCCTTCACCTGGAAGGGCAGGGGATCGCGCCCCCTCCTGACAGACTCGATGACGTCCATGTCGATCTTGTTGTCTTAGATGCCTTGGACATAGAATGTGTTCTTCATCTTGTCCCCGTCCATTGCGATGTCCGCCTGTGTAACGGTTAACCCGTTCTCCCGGAGGACCCTAGTGATGTAAGAGAGGAGGCCAACGGTATTCTCCGTGCATAGCTCCATCAGTCCATCTTCACACCCTCAAAGCAATAATAGCAATATAATCAGATTCGGAATTTCACAGATGTTAAAAGAAAACAATTCATATTTAAGTAGAGAATTTCAACATGAATACGGAGCAGATTTTATCCATGGTTACCATGAGAATGAAATTCAACTAATGCAGTTGGAAATTATATTCCTAAAATAAATAAAAATGAACATCAGACCACTATATGACTCACCTCACAAGTTCGATGCTCGACTGCAGCTTTAACACCTTTTACAACTAAGCATCTTTCATCCAGAGTGTCTAGCATATGTCCATCCCTGTGCCTGATGTAGTACTCCTACAAATATTCTTTTTTTAGTTTGTGTTCACTTTTCATGTTAATTCAAACCTGCAACACAACATATACATATCCCTACTAAAACAGAAGCAGATGAAGTTACCTGACTGGCAAAAGGCCCACGGGAAGAAACTGACGCATGAAAAACATTAAATTGCATGTTCGTAAGCGTGCACACAATGTCAAACATCAACTTCTGCCGGTCCACACATTCCACATTTACGACTTAGTATCCTTTCTCATTGCACCGATCAACAGAGACCACTGCGCCCCTGCCCTTTTGTAGCCATCCAAAGTAAGCATTGGGAAGGCATTAGATACATGTCCCTGTTTTCCATCAAAATCTTTACTAGCAAACAATAGCTGGTGCAACCGACGCTCGGGGTGGCTTGCGAGGCCATCAGGGACGAGCAGATGAGCTCTTGCACTACGCCCATCTTCATCCATTGAGGTACCAGATCCAAGAACAGTTCCAAGATGGTCTTGAATGGAGACTAAGCCGTTTGGATCACTGATGCAGGATGATGTTGATTCATCAGACACGAAATGCAACACATGCCAAGCTATCCTTGTGGCTCCAAGCATGCGCTTCCATAACACTACACCCTTGCTCTGTAAGAACATCACATATCTTAGAGAAAATTCAAGGCCGGTTGTGGCCAATCATCTCAATTCCTGTATAGTGTACAGCAACATCGGGTCTAGACGCAAGCTCATTCGATCTCATCACTGTGAACCTCCGAGAATCTCTAGTACATATTGCCTAAAAAATTGGAAGACACCAAATCATAAATCTTCAAGTTGTTTTCCCCTGCTTCTAAACAACCAGTTCAGTTGAGAGGGAAAGGGAGATGGAGACCTGCTCTATGTAGTTTATGGCCTTCTTATTGTAAACCTTGTTTCCTTCCTGATCTCTCATATGGAAAACTGCAAAACAGTTGGGCAAATACGGAAATGATGAACTGAAAACTTTGTAGTTAGATGGGTGAAGAACTTACTTGCATTCGTTCAGAGTTTTGGGTTGAGGTTCTCCACAAGTAAAATATCCAATGAGATATGGATGACCTGGGAGAGAAGTGGAAACATTGAAATGAATGTTTTCATTAGCCAGACTACATTTTGTGTTTATATGCAAGTTTCCTGACGCAGTAATATTAGATTCACACATGGATGGAAAACTTTCTGAACCGTAAATTTTGAGCCATCACTACTGCAGGATACTGCTAACGCGACACTACAATCACAGACCCTTTGACGAAACTGTGTGCGATGCAATAATCGCAAACAATGGTGTAAAAAACCGTAAAAAAAGGTGTAAAACGTTTGCGATGGCGGAGCCATCAAACACGGTTCAGATTTTAGTTGCGTGTGCGATGAAGGGCACACGGTTAATCCATTCGAACTATTTGCAATAGTCAGAACAACAGAAATGGGCAGTCATATCAATGTGTGTGCGATATACAACATATGGTTCACTCGGACGAACTATTTTCGATTAGGGAGCACAACAGAAACGGTTCAACTTAGCAAGATGTGTGTGATATGCGACATACAGTTCACATGGATGAACTATTTGCGATGAGCCAAAAGTACACAAACGAGTCATGTAAACAAGATGTGTGTGATATGTGGCAAATAGCCGACTCGGATGAACTGTTTGCGATGGGAAATTATAATACAGACAGTTAATACAGTTAATTCGTGTGCGATTCTGTGTGTACAAAATCTTTGAAAAATGCAAACTAGTTGCTTGCGGTGGCTAGGAGTATCGCACATGATGCATCTGAGGGTACTCGTGTGCGATGATTAGTAAGTTACACATACGTTTCCTTATGTTAACATGTGTGTGAATTTGCAATATGGACAGTTAATATGCAAATGCCTTCTGGACATCGGGAACACGCTTAAACTCAATGAACTGTGTACGATACGAATACTTTCTATGAAAATTTAACAACTTGGGTAACAACATTTGAGTAACATATATATAATGGTTACACTATTCGACAAAAGGAGGATCTTCGTAAAACGGTTTTGACAACCATATGGTCCATATCTACATACTTAACATAGTAACAACTATCACATTTTAAGAGGCTAAGGGACAATAACCATATGGTCCATATATATATACTTAACATAGTAATAGCTAGCACATTTTAAGAGGCTGAGGGCCAACAATCACAACTATCCCCTGGAAGCAGCTTGATCATGGCGACTCGGCATCTCGTCAATGAAAAGGAAGAGCTCTCCTGTGCCTTGGTATATCATGAGCAGAACACTGTCTCCAATTTTCCAATATGGATGCATTTCCATGATAAGCGAGAACTTGTTAATTTGAATGGTTTCATTTCTGTGGGGAATGCAGTACCTTGCAATCACTTTGGCGTTATTAGCAGGCACAAGTGTAATTCGACCACGCCAGGAAATCGATACAGGAACTGCTACAGCGGGCAATTTATGTTGACATGTAGAATAAAAACCAATTGTAACATATTGTTGAAGATATATATAGTGTATGAGTATCAACATTAAAATAAGACTTTTTGCCAGCGCTTTGCACACAATTGGTCTTGTTCAATGTGTGCACCATTGGTCTAATTAATCCGATCCAAAATCGAGCGTTCATACGATGTGTTGTCTCTATCAGATTATCAACAAAGTTTATGACATGCTTCAAGTCCTTCCAGTGAAATTTGGTACACTTGTAACATACAGATCATTCACTATGCATCCAACATACACTTCTTAAAAGGTGGAAAGATATTATTTATTCAGAAGATGACAGAAGAATATATAGTGCACATAAATTGGTAAATAGACTTTGTTACGGCCTAAGAACAGAGTCAGAATATGAAATCACAATTGGTTGCTTAAATAGTGATCAGTTAGTTAGAACAAATACCCCGATTTTACTAAGTAATATGACAGCATGGAGAAAGTTGAAAGGACACTAACCTCGATCAGACTTTGATCGGCTGATGACGTTGGGGAAGTAAATATCCATGTTAATTAGACCAAGTTGTGGTGCACGTACTAGAATTTTATTCCTGGCTTTCAGTTCATAACACTTAGACATTTTTCTCCAAAGGTCCGCATTAAAATAGGAGTGACCATCTTTATCATGTTTTACGCTAACCGTCATGGTAATTCTATACTGCGTTGTCAATATGACATCCTGGGAGTCATCAAAAAAGTAAAGCCCAAAATTTCCTTCTACTCCTGTTGTTGCAAAGCAAGGGATGTACTGCTTGAAATGAAAATTAAGATCATAAATTAGATATATTGAAATAACAGAGCAAGATGCAAATATGGGAGTAACTGGTTGAATAGATCAATATATAGATGAAAGCAAAGTACAAAAATATAGAATTAAAAATAGATAATGTAACAAAGATTTGATGCAAATATATAGATAATGTAGCAATAGACGGTATATGTTCACAAATGTAGGCCATGCCGACCGTGGTAGGTTGAGATTGAACATACCGAGTGCTCCCTGAAGTCATCTGGAATGGTGATATAGAACTTCGTCTCCGACTGGCCACGAACACACTTCCCCGATTTTTGCTCGCACTGTCGACACATGAATGAACACCCACGAATCAGCTAGAACAAAACTGATTCCACGACAATTTCCGTAGGTTGATTAACAGCAATGGACGGACTTTGATAAGAGATGAGTGAATATTTTGCTAAGTTGATTACCTTCTCCATGAGAAAAATCATCGGCCTAATCGCGCAGAAAACCACAGTCGACTAGAGTCTAGAATGTCAGTGTAGATAGGCGGCGGAAAGTGGGAGGGGCGAAATCTCGTTCCGTTTGGAGTGCGACCTACGCCCGCCGACAACAGCCGTGGAGCTTAGGGTGGCTGCCGCGATAGAAGTTGATGAGGTGCATAGTTGTGGAGGAGTCCATGACGAGTGGGTGGGGACGAAGTGGGCGCAGGTTTTGTTTTTTCCTTTTGCATGTATGAGTGAACACACACGGTTCGCAGAGGCGACGGAGGTGAATCGTGTGCGATAGTAAATAACTGAGATTGAATGGGAATCCAAATTTCCTTTGTCCTTCATCCATGAGTTTTTTCTAGGATGAACATAAACTCTAATAATCACGGTGTTCAAATTTGACACTTTTTCTGGTTCATTTACAATATTTAGGGGATTATGTGCATTTTGTAGGCATTAATGCACATAATTCAAATTCAAACAATTGGTGCTTGAAAAGGTGCACAAGAACGGTCTGGAAAAACCATACTCATGGTATTTAGTAAATTATCAAGCCTTTTACAAGGAATGGGCAGAGGTTTCAAGGAAATGTGTGGCAATAGTTCCACAAATGTGTCATTTACTGGGTTATCAACTATAGAACAATGAAATACGTGCTTGAAAAACATGACGCCTGGCAGGGTGCCATGGTATGGCCTCACTATGCCCTGGTTAAAAGCTGAGAAGGTTTGATTTATGTCGTCATGCATGCCCTTCATAAATCAAACCATCACCGAGGAAGTTCAATGCTTTCGAGAGGAAAATCACCAAGATTGAAGGGGAATCCAAATTTCTGTCCTAGTTTGTCATTCAGTTTTTTTCCAACGATCAACATACCGCCTCAAATGCAACGTGTTCAAATTTGACATTTTTCCGGGCTCATTTACCATATTTAGGGGATTATGTGCATTTTCTAGGCATTAATTATGCATATAATTCAAATTTGAACAATTGGTGCATGAAAAGGTGCACAAGAACGGCCTAGAAAACCATGCTCGTGCTGTCGGCGTTCTCGGAACGGGGGTCCCCAGACTTGCCTGCCTGCGGCCTGCGGCGTGGCTCGAGTGGGGGCCCAGTGCGGCCCAGCTTCATCAGCTCAAGCTCAAGACGCTCGCAAGGGGCCAAGCCTTGTGGGGCGGACGACAGGAGGCTTCCTCAGGAGCCGCCTCATCAGGCAGGCTCGCGAGGAGGCGGAGAGATCAAGGCAGGGGTGCCTCGCGAGGAGCCTATGACGCAAGCCATGACGATCGAGATTAGGCGGGCGCCAGGTGGGCGCCGGTCTGTGCAGTGTCCTTATTTCCCCTTCGGTGCAAAGGGAGCAAGCATAGGCCAAGGCATCGGGCAAAGGTTTCCATTCCGGTGAGATGAGACCAAGACCAACAGAGCGGCAGGATGGAGGTCACCGTGGAGCCCAAGACGGCGTCATCTCCAGTGCTTTTGGCAGCCGAACACCAGCTTTGGTCAGGATAACTTGTACTAGATGTTCCCCTTCAAAATGGCCAATTGTTGGCGCCCTTCCCGCTCATTATTTGGGAAGAGGACAGGGGCCTCTATAAATAGGACTAGCTCCCGAAGAGATAAGGGCGGAGAGAAAAAAAGGGGGGAGAGAAGAGAGAGAGAGAGAGAGAGAGAGAGAGAGAGATCCAGACCGAGTAGAACAAACCACACCAGCTCAAGAACATCTCTCGTGAGGCCGTTCTTCCCCTTGTATTGTTCATCATCAGCCCCTGAGGCAATCCACCACACCACACACTGGAGTAGGGTATTACACCACATCGATGGCCCAAACCAATATAAACCTCGTGTCCTTTGTGTGTTCTTCTTTCCAGCCTAGATTTCTTGCGAGCCATAGAAGCGCGAGTCGGTAGGGGAAAGATCTCCATGCGCACCCCAGAGTTCGAACCTTAAGGGTCTGTCGGAACCCGAAATCCGACATTTGGCGCGCCAGGTAGGGGTGCGCCAGAATCTTTCTTCCGCTGTTCGCGTATGATCTTCCATCGTGTCCATGGCTGACGCTCGTCGGACTCGCACCGAGCGCCGGGCTGCTCTCGCCACCCACGTCGCCCAGACGGCGCCCGTCGGCGGACGCCCTCGTCGTTCCCCGTCGCCTGCCGCCAACGCCGCCACCGGCCCGGCGGGGAACGAGCAGCAGGCCTCGTCCCAGCATCCTTTGGTGCGGCGGGAGGGCCGCACCACAACCCCGTCACTAACTCCAGCCGGTTCGTCGTCCCACGCCCGTCGCGCCCCCACGGACGCGCACGCCGTGCTGCTCCTGGCAAGAGAGCTCCTGTAGTACCGCCCTGTCGACGACCTCTACGAGGACTGGCTCGCCCGCATCACCGAGTTCGTCAGCGCCGCAGGGGGCTCTCTTTTGCCGTCCTTCTCGCTGCCTCGCCCTCCATTCCGCGCAGGGGGCGAGGATCAGGAGGCGCCTCCGCCACCTCCTCCCAAAGAAGGCACTCTGGCTCCAAGGCGTGCAGCCCCAGGGCGAGACCCCCCATGTCCGGCACCTGCGCCGCAAGAAGGGAGCTGCCAAGAGATCCCTCATCCCCAAGAAGGTGCTCGCGCGCTCCCAGCACCGGCGCGCCAAGATCGCGTCCCTGCGCCTCCATGCCGAGACCCTGCGCTGCTCCAAGCGGCGGCGCGTGGTAATCACCAGGAGCAGGCCCAGCACCAGCAAAGGGCGCTGGTTGCCACAGCAGGCTGCTGCACCTTCACCCCCGAGCTACGCGGCGTCACATGGCCAGGAAATTTCAAGCCTGATCTACCCCCTCGCTACGATGGCACGGCGGACCCTGCGGAATTTCTATAGCTCTACGAGCTGGGCATCGAAGCCGCCAACGGACGAAAAGGTCATGGCGAACTGGTCTCCCATGGCGCTCAAGGACGGCGCCCACACCTAGCTCCTGAACCTGGCTCCCAGCACGATCTCCTCCTGGGACGAGATGTGCACTCGCTTCATTGCCAACTTCTAGGGCACTCGCGACCGGCCCCCGGCCATATGCGACCTGCGCCGCATCAAGCAACAGCCAGGGGAAACCCTGCAGAAATACATCCAGCGCTTCAACAACGCTCGCCTCAAGATCCCCAGGGTGACTGAGGAAGCCATTATCTCAGTCTTCTTCGATGGCGTGCGCGACATCAAGATGAAGGAGGAGCTGGCAATCCATGAAGACCTGTGCATATCCCTGGAGCTATTCAACTTGGCGACCAAGTGCACCAGGGCTGAGGAAGGACGCCTCTCTCTCCTCGAGCTCCCAGCTGCTGACCCAGAAGAGAAAAAGCCCAAGGCCAAGGACGTGAAGCTTAAGGGAGCTGCCGTGATCGCAGCGGAACTAGACACCAAGCGAGGTAGGTATCAGCCTGAGTCATCAAAGGGCAGCCGATACTGCGTGTACCACGACCTCCACACCCACAACACCAACGAATGCCAAGAGCTCAGGGCCATGCGAGATGGGCGTATCAGCCGACGCCCTGAGCACAACGACAGGGGCTATGGCCAAGGAGTTGGAAGAGGTGGAGGACGATGGGAAGACCGTGGCCCTCGCCAAGGGTGGCGTGATCGACCTCGCGAGGATCGCTGGCAGGACCATCCTCGCGAGGGAGGCTGGAGGGATCAGTCTCGTGAGGATCGCCCGCACGGCAACGCAGGCCTCCCTCCTCTACCGCCACCACCAAGAAGGAACGAAGACCAACATCAAGACGAGGGGGCTAGGGGCTTCCAGGAGCCGCGCGCAATCGCTTGCATCTTGGGTGGCGCCCAGGCCCCAGCATCACAGTGCATCTGCAAGCAGTTTGCTCGCGAGGTGAATGCAGTCCTCCTCAAGCTTGAGGCCACGCGCCCTCTTAGGTGGTCTGCGTGCGCCATCACGTTCAGCTCAGCGGATCATCTCAAGTGTGCGGCAATGGCCGGAGTTCCCCCGATGCTTTGCTCCCCAGTCATCAGCAATGTGCAGGTCACTAGGACCCTCGTTGACGGCGGAGCAGGACTCAACGTCCTGTCCGTCGAGACATTCGACAATCTCCAAGTGCCGTATGATCAGCTCCAGCCGACCAAGCCTTTCTCAGGAGTCACTGATGGTTCCAATGTTCCGATAGGGCAAGTTCGCCTGCCAGTCACCTTTGGGCAGGGCAACAACTACCGCACCGAGCTCATCGACTTTGATGTCGCCCACATTCGCTTGCCATACAACGTCATCCTCGGGTACCCGGCCCTAGCCAAGTTCATGGCAGTGACTCACCATGGCTACAATGTCCTCAAGATGCCAGGAAGCGGTGGAGTCATCATCGTACCTTGTGAGGAAAGGGATGCGGTGTGTTCATTTGAGCGTGCGTTCCAAGCAGCAGCAATCGAAGACCTAGATCACAGGAGCGGAAGACTTCCCGAGGTGACCCTTAAGAAGAAGAAGGCTTCGCCTGGCCGAAGCCATAAGGAGGCAGGCGCCTCCGGAGGCATTGCGTCAGGATTCGCGCCCGTTCAGGGAGCGCCACCCTCTGTTGCATAGGAAAGCGCGCCCGGCGCCCTCCTCAGGCAGGGCTCGGGGGCTCTTTCTTGGAGAGCCATCGACTTTGCCAAGGTCACGAGGGAGGCGCTCGGGCACCACTTGGAGGGGTTCTTCCAGGCACGTTTCCCTCAGGAAGGTACGAGGAAAGGAAGACCAAACCCTCAGGAGTTCATCGCGGGAAACACCGAGGAGCTACAGGAGTCGAGAATCATGCGCGGCAGCCGACGCTTGCCCGTCGTGGCCCCACATCCAGGCGAGGACGATGGGCTGCGCGTCTGCATCGACATGCCAGGGCTCAACCGAGCCATGTCTCAGGAGCGCCTCTGGCCTTCGCGTGTGGGGCGTTGCAAGGGTCCACCTCACATCTACGTCCGCATGCCTTTCGGCCTTCCGAACGCGGTCGCCGCTCATCAGCACCTGCTGAGGAGCATTCTAGAGGCTCAGGAGGTCAGGCATTGTGCGGTCCTGGCAGAGGTGGAGATGGCCCTCGAAGACCTACCCGTGCCCCCGGAGCCTCCCGAGGCTCCTGGGCCTGGGGGCTCGTGAGGGTCGACGTCTTCACCGCGCGTCGCCCACTTCTTCGGCATCACTTCATCTTCAGCAGCATCAGATGACATCTTTTAAGCCATTTTTAACTGGGAGAGCCCATAGGGCCGCGTTGTCCCTAGGTCGCGTGGGTCCGTCCCTGTGGCATGTACCCGTTTTGCTTACGCTCTTTACCTACCTTGGTGGGGGCGCCCCTCGGGCTGCATCATCCCCAAGCTGCTCAGGCCTGGCCTAGCGGCGTTTGCTTTTCCCGCATCTGCTTGAAACGGATTTGCTCCTTCGTACTTAACATACCTGACCTAATCGCCTGCTTGATTGACATCTACCCATGGAGCCGCTCGCTCTGGCACGACGTCTGCGTACGGGTCTGTCCCTGCAACACGGATAAACCTGAGTGGTCGAGCTCTGGCCACGGCAGCCTCGCAAGGCGCCACCTCACCAGGCCCTCAGTGCTCCAATCACTCCCTCGGAGTGACCAATGGTTGGCTGGCAACCGTAGTGGCAGGTCTTGTCTCTCCTTATGATTGGTATGCAGGACCCACTCCAGGAGGAATGTTGGGGACATCGCGGGCTATCTCTCCCTCTCTCCAGCATGGACCGCTTGCATGTTAAAAGGGGGGCGCCTGAGCATCACGACTCATGGGCTCCTACTGGCTCTTCAGCCCTCACCCCCTGGCCTTGACCCACGGCATCGCGACCTGTCATACCAGCGGCGGCTGAGCTCGCTCGAGGGCCGGGACATGAGGACATAGAGCATTAAGGAAGGTGTGGGGAAGTGGGAAGAAGCTCGTGAGGACCTAACCCAGCAGCACCTCAGCTACCGCCACTCGGGCCGGCCGCCCCGTTGAAGAACTACCCCAAAATCAAAAGCTAAGTCACGCCCTTACAGGAGCTGGACCAATGCAGCACCAAACCCTCGCCTAGTGCAGCTCTGTCACGACGACGTTGCCTTCCTTTCTCGCCCAGCGAGGGCTTCTCGAGCGCTAAAGGGGACCTCTCGAGCATCGCGACTCAAGGGCTCTTACCGGACCTCGGGCCGCACACCTCCTGGCCTTGACCACGGCATCGCGACCTGGCATACCAGCAACTACTGAAGCTTGCCTGGGGACTGGGACCTATCAGCATAGAGCGCTAAGTCCTCGTGAGGATAGAAAGGGGGAGCCGAGCCGGGACAGGACAAGCATCTCGCATCGATTCATATTAGGGATATAATGTTCGCAAAAGACATGTCAAGCGCCTTACATACCCCCGCGGGGTGTTGCTTCGATTCCTCGCAGGGAACAAAAGGTGCTAATCCTAAGGAACACTAATTGCCCGCGCCTCCGCAAGCGACGCCATCATCAATAGTGGACTGCCCGGCGCCGGCGCCGACCCTACCCAGATCAGTGGTGTCGGCGGCCCGATGTAGTTGCCCTACACCGAGCACGGCGCGAGCTCGGAGGCCCGTAGCTGTCATCGCTCGTCTCCGGAGTCACGAGAAGCTCGGGGGATCTGCCAGATTCCCCATCTCCTCCGCTGCCGCCTGAAGAGCTGCTGGAGGGCCGATGGGCAGGCCAGGTCCTCGCCGGTCCGATCCCCCTGCCGCTTTCCTTGGGGAAGCACTCCAACCGGCGTCCTTCAGCATCGAAGACCTTGAAGAAAATCAGGGAGGCGCCGTCATATTCAAGATGAATTACGAGGGCACCCTCCGTCCGGCAGACCCAAGCGATCTCACCCCAGCCCCGGGTCGTGTTCCCTTGCCCGGAGTGACGACCGCGACCTCCGCTCCGGTCGCGAGGGTGCTGCAGTCGGCGTGCTACAGCCAGAGCTCTAGAGACCCGCTCGGCGGCATCTCGAAGGCGAAGGATGGAGGAAGACGGATCCAAGAGAATGGGGCATGGCGGCGTGAAGCCCTCGACGTGGACTCCAGGAGGAATGATGCGCACCGCCGTGACTCGCCGGTGTCGGCGGCGGCACCATCGGTGCCGCTCGACGCCCTCTTCCGTAGGGCCCTCGATTCAGGCGTACAAGGGTAGTGGAAACCCAGGCAGCGGCCGCTCATACCAGGGCCTCGACGCCTCCTGCCAAGCACCCTCATCTCGGCGGCAGGGGACTAGCCGTTTCTTCGGCAGAAGAGGGTCAGGACCTTCTCGGGGGGCCTTTCCCTTCTCTTCTGCAGAAAACCGGCGGATTGGTGCCATTGGCATAAGGAGAAGCAAGGAAGAGGAAGAAGAAGGAAAGGAGTAGCAGGAAGGGATAAGCTAACAAGGCTCACGCGGCCCCGTACTTATAGCCGGAGAAGGCCGACCACCGGCCACCACGATCGCAGGTAATGATGACCCATTTCTCTGCATGCAGGGACTTTTCAAGTCGAGCGGCTGCCGAGGCGTCGTGGGGAAGCGCAGACGCCCACGTCCAATCGACCGCCACGTGGTGCCCAAGGCCGTAGGCTATTGGGGCCCGCGGTGCTTCACGCTTGCCCCTTCGCTTCCCTGCTAAGCCAAGCCCGGGCGTGTCTTGGGCCCGGGGGCTACTGTCGGCGTTCTGGGAACGCGGGTCCCCAGACTTGCCTGCCTGAGGCCTGCGGCGTGGCTTGAGTGGCGGCCCAGTGCGGCCCAGCTTCATCAGCTCAAGCTCAAGACCCTTGCAAGGGGCCAAGCCTTGCGGGGCGGACGACAGGAGACTTCCTCAGGAGCCGCCTCATCAGGCAGGCTCGCGAGGAGGCGGAGAGATCAAGGCAGGGGTGCCTCGCGGGGAGCCCGTGACGCAAGCCATGACGATCGAGATTAGGCGGGCGCCGGCCTATGCAGTGTCCTCGTTTCCCCTTCGATGCAAAGGGAGCAAGCACAGACCAAGGCATCGGGCAAAGGTTACCATTCTGGTGCAACGATACCAAGACCAGCAGAGCGGCAGGACGGAGGTCACCATGGAGCCCAAGACGGTGTCATCACCAGTGCTTTTGGCAGCCGAAGACCAGTTTTGGTCAGGATAACTTGTACTAGATGTTCCCCTTCAAAATTGTTGGCTCCCTTACCGCTCATTATTTGGGAAGAGGACCGGGGCCTCTATAAATAGGACTAGCCCCCGAAGAGAGAAGGGCGGAGAGAAAAAAGGGGGAGAGAAGAGAGAGAGAGAGAGATCCAGACGGAGTAGAACACACCGCACCAGCTCAAGAACACCTCTCGCGAGGACCATTCTTCCCCCTGTATTGTTCATCATTAGCCCCTGAGGCCATCCACCACACACTGGAGTAGGGTATTACACCACATCGGTGGCCCGAACCAGTATAAACCTCGTGTCCTTTGTGTGTTCTTCTTTCCAGCCTAGATTTCTTGTGAGCCATAGAAGCGCGAGTCGGTAGGGGAAAGATCTCCGTGCGCACCCCAGAGTTCGAAACTTAAGGGTCTGCCGGAACCCGAAATCCAACATGTGCTATTTAGTACATTCCCATGCGTTTTACAAGGAATAGGCAGATATGTCAAGGAAATGTGTGTCAATAGTCAAACATAAACGCGTCGTTTACTGGGTTAACAACTATACAAAAGTGAAATAAATGCTTGGGAAACATGACACCTCGTGTGGTGCCATGGTATGGCCTCACCGTGCCTTAGTAAAAATTTGAGAATGTTTTCCTTATGTCATCATGCATGCCTTTCATAAATCGAACCATCACCGAGGAAGTTTCATGGTTTCAAGGGGGAAATCACCAAGATTGAAGGGGGTCCAAATTTCCTTTGTCCTTTGTTCATGAGTTTTTTCTACGATGAACATACACCCTGCAAATCAGCATGTTCAAATTTGGGACTTTTCCGGGTTCATTTGCCATATTTAGGGGATTGTGTGCATTTCCTACGCATTAATGCACATAATTCAAGTTCAAACAATCGGTGCATGAAAGGGTGCACAAGAACGGCATGGAAAACCATGCTCGTGCCATTTAGTAAGTTCTCATGCCTTTTACAAGGAATGGACAGATATTTCGATGAAATGTGTCGCACTAGTCAACCACAAATGTTTGTTTATTGGGTTTTCACCTATAGAAAAAAATAAAATAAATGCTTGAAAAACATGACGCCTAGCATGGTGCCATGGTATGACCGCACCATGCCCTGGTAAAAATTTGAGAAGGTTTGGCTTATGTTGTCATGCACGCCCTTGATAAATCAAACCATCACCGAGGAAGTTCCATGCTTTCGAGAGGGAAATCACCAATATTGAAGGGGAATCCAAATTTCTATCCTAGTTTGTCATTCAGTTTTTTTCCAACGATCAACATACCACCTCAAATGCAACGTATTCAAATTTGACATTTTTCCGGGCTCATTTACCATATTTATGGGATTATGTGCGTTTTCTAGGCATTGATGCTCATAATTCAAATTCGAACAATCGGTGCATGCAAAGGTGCACAAGAATGGTCTGGAAAACCATGCTCGTGCTATTTAGTACATTCTCATGCCTTTTACAAGGAATGGGAAGATATTTCGAGGAAATGTGTGGCAATAGTCAACCATAAACGCGTTGTTTACTGGGTTAACAACTATACAAAAATGAAATAAATGCTTGGAAAACATGACGCCTGGTGTGGTGCCATGGTATGGCATCACCGTGCCCTGGTAAAAATGTGGCACCCCGGCTCAGAGAAACCGAAACGCCCCGTATTCCAGCCCAGAGATCGAGGAGTGATGACCCACAAGTGTAGGGGATCTATCGTAGTCCTTTCGATAAGTAAGAGTGTCGAACCCAACGAGGAGCAGAAGGAAATGATAAACGGTTTTCAGCAAGGTATTCTCTGCAAGTACTGAAACAAGTGGTAACAGATAGTTTTGTGATAAGATAATTTGTAACGAGCAACAAGTAACAAAAGTAAATAAAAAGTGCAACAAGGTGGCCCATTCCTTTTTGTAGCAAAGGACAAGCCTGGACGAACTCTTATATAAGGAAAAGCGCTCCCAGGGACACATGGGAATATCATCAAGCTAGTTTTCATCACATTCATATGATTCGCGTTCGGTACTTTGATAATTTGACATGTGGGTGGACCGGTGCTTGGGTGCTGTTCTTACTTGAACAAGCATCCCAATGATGATTAACCTCTATTGCAAGCATCTGCAACTACAACAAAAGTATTAAGGTAAACCTAACCATAACATGAAACATATGGATCCAATCCAGCCCCTTACGAAGCAACACATAAACTAGAGTTTAAGCTTCTGTCACTCTAGCAACCGATCATCTACTTATTACTTCCCAATGCCTTCCTCTAGACCCAAATAATGGTGAAATGTTATGTAGTCGACGTTCACATAACACCACTAGAGGCTAGACAACATACATCTCATCAAAATATTGAATGAATACCAAATTCACATGACTACTAATAGCAAGACTTCTCCCTTGTCCTCAGGAACAAACGTAACTACTCACAAATGTAACACCCATAATGCGGCTATATCTCCCACGTGTCGGAGCACGACTTAGAGGCATAACCGCATTGTAGGCATGTCGCAAGAGGGGTAATCTTTAAACATCCCATGTACTGAATAAGAAAGAGGTACGGAGTTGTCTTACAATCGCCACTTCACATAATACATGAATATAGCATTACATCAACCAGATACAATCAATGTCCGACTACGGAACCAAAATAAAAGAAGACCACCCCTAATGCATAGATCCCCGATCGCCCCGACTAGGCTCCACTACTGATCAACTGGAAACGAAACAATACAACGAACACGATCTTCAACGAGCTCTCACTTGAACTCAGCTGCGTCATCTGCACTGGTATCATCGGCACCTGCAACTGTTTGGAAGTAATATGTGAGTCACGGGGACTCAGCAATCTCACACCCTCGCGATCAAGACTATTTAAGGTCATGGGTAGGAAAAGGTAGTGAGGTGGAGCTGCAGCAAGCCCTAGCATATATGGTGGCTAACTTACGCAAATGAGAGCGAGAAGAGAAGCCAAGCACGGTCGTGAACTAGAAGTGATCAAGAAGTGATCCTGAAACTACTTACGTTCAAGCATAACACAAGAACCGTGTTCACTTCCCGGACTTCGCCGGAAAGAGACCATCACGGCTACACACGCAGTTGATGCATTTTAATTAAGTTAAGTGTCAAGTTCTCTACAACCGGACATTAACAAATTCCCATCTGCCCATAACTGCGGGCATGGCTTTCGAAAGTTCAAAACCCTGCAGGGGTGTCCCAACTTAACCCATCACAAGCTCTCACGGTTCAACGAAGGATATTCCTTCTCCCAGGAAGACCCGATCAGACTCGGAATCCCGGTTACAAGACATTTTAACAATGGTAAAACAAGACCAGCAAAGCCGCCCGATGTGCCGACATCCTAATAGGAGCTGCACATATCTCGTTCTCAGGGCAACACCGGATTGTCCAAGATTCCGGTAGGCCAGCCCAGAGTTGCCCCTGGTGGCCACCGGCTGCTGACAGGTTCGGACCAACACTTAGACAAGCACTGGCCCGGGGGGGTTAAAATAAAGATGACCCTTGAGTCTTCAGAACCCAAGGGAAAAAGGCTAGGAGGCAAATGGTAAAACCAAGGTTGGGCCTTGCTGGAGGAGTTTTATTCAAAGCGAACTGTCAAGGGGTTCCCATACACCCAACCGCGTAAGGAACGCAAAATCAAGGAACATAACACTAGTATGACGAAAACTAGGGTGGCAAGAGTGGAACAAAAACACCAGGCATAAGGCCGAGCCTTCCACCCTTTACCAAGTATATAGATGCGTTAATTAAATAAGAGATATTGTGATATCCCAACAATGAACATGTTCCAATAAGGAACAAACTCCAATCTTCACCTGCAACTAGCAACGCTATAAGAGGGGCTGAGCAAAGCGGTAACATAGCCAAACAACGGTTTGCTAGGACAAGGTGGGTTAGATGCTTGACATGGCAATATGAGAGGCATGATATAGCAAGTGGTAGGTATCATGACATATGCATAGCAATAGAGCGAGCAACTAGCAAGCAAAGATAGAAGTGATTTCGAGGTTATGGTCATCTTGCCTGAGATCCCGCAAGGAAGAAGAATGAGTCCATGAAAAAGACAAACATACGAAGTCGAACGGATCCTCACAAACGCGACGTTAACGGAACTAACCCGAAGAAGCAACACCGGAAAGAAGCAAACAATATAATAAACAACCATCACATAACCATGGCATGATGCACAATCAAGTATGATGCATGTCCGGTTTAAATATGCATGGCATGGCAAAGTGCACAAACAAAACTACAAGTTAAATGGAGCCCAATATGCATCGGGATGCATATTGACGGAACACCACATCAATTATTTAGTTCTCTCTCGGTTATGTACCCAACTATATTAAATGTTCTTAACATGGCAAGAGGTGGAGCATAAGCAAACTAAACATTTAGGCCAGTTTAAATGAGGTCGGAAACATCAAGCAACAATTCTGGTAAATCCTCATGTGCATTAGCAATTTGGTGCAACAACAATTTTAAACATTTAAATGTTATTATCATGATGCGAATGACATGTGCAGGTCTTATGCAGAATTTACGAAAATGTTGACATGATAAGATATGAGGCATTTCCCATCGTGGCGGAAACGAAAGGGGTGCCACGGCAACGACAACAGAAATGGTGCCACGACAACATTCCGGTTCCGGTAACTCGATTGAGGTGCCGGTGCAAAAGGAAGTGTGACAGGAGCGTGTCATGCAAGGATGGTGGGGTGCTCACGGATACCGGGTTCCCACGGGTAGACGACGGTGTCAAACGAGGGAACAACTACGTTCACGGGCGGATTACAACAACCAACATGCATCTCATACAACTCATGCATACGGTCCACGAGCGGTCGTCTCAGGGTTATACCTTCGAAGCGTGCATCTCATACAACTCATGCATTCCGGTTCGATGTTAGCGGAAGTAGTGGTTCCCAGTTCGGAGGGGAACTTGGCGAATCCAAGTCCTTCGGGGTTCGACGGTAGTGGTCCCCGTTCTTAGATGCACAAGTATTCATAAATGTTCAGGGTCACGCGAGGAACTTGACGTCTAGGAGTCTTCGAGGGTCGATGGTAGTGGAGCATACGTTCTCGTAGATGTTCGGGGTCGTCGGTGTTGTGGTACTTGGCGACCTGCACGGGATGGTAGTTGTATATGTCCGAAGAGGAACTTGGTGCATCCAGGGTCTTCGGGCGTCGCGATACACATTGTCTTATCGAAACCGAGCGACAGTAGTGGAACTTGGTTCATCCAATGCCCTCGGGCGTAGAGGTACTTGCGAAAACCGAGATGGTCTTGATGATCCGGCGGGACGACGTGGTTCGGGGCGGTCTCAGTCTTGACGGTGGGGTACATGACGCATCTCGGATATGTAGTCGTACACGGTGTTACATGTAGCCGAACTTGAGGTGGTCTTGACGTCGGACTTGCCGCGTTGGACAGAAACATGGCCAGGTTCAGCTGCTACCCCACATCCATGACGGAAACGAAACTCGGGCAGGAAGTCAAAGCAAAAAAAAAAACAGGGGCACGGCGGCTGCTTGTACAGGGGGAAGGGCACGACCCACGCGCCGGGCGAGCGGTCCATGGAGACGCTGCAGGTGCGCCGGGCTCGCTCGTTCCCGAGCAGAACGGTAATAGCGGGTGGCGCTGGGTACTCGCGGCGGCAGCGCTGGGACTCCGGTGACATGGAGAGACGACGGGGAAGGGCGGCTCCGGTCCGTGGGCGACATACAGGCAGCAGCCATGGCGATGAGGTGGAGCGGCGGTCCTTTGAGCTTGGCCGGCACCGGCCATGGAGAACGGCGGCGCAGAGGCGGGGTAGAGGGAGGAGCGGGCGGCGACCTCCGGGCGCGCGGCTGCGCAAGTTCCAGGCGGAGGAGACGGACGGCAGCGGCCTGCTGGTCGCCGGCAGGGGCGGCCGGAGTCGAGGAAGCAGGAGGTTGGGGCGCGGGTGAGGGAGATGGACGCGGCCGGTGCAGCGCGACAGTGGTGCTCGGCGGCGGGGTTGCATCACGGGGAACGAGAGGGAGATGGGAGGATCGGTCGCCCGGGGATGGGATCGGGCAGCGCAGTGCTCTCTCTGTGGCGGCGCGAGGGGAGAACACGAGAGGGAGAGGCCAGGAGATCGTGAGGAGGGGGGTCTGGGCGAAGGGTTTCTGGCGGCGCGAGGGGAAGGAATCCAGGGAGAGGGGAGTCGGGCTCCCTAGTGTCTAGGGTTCCCGCGTGTCCTGCTGGCCCAGGGAGGTTTGGTCCGGCCTGGGTTGTAGATGGGCCAGCCTGCTGGGCTCTGCTCTCTCTCTCTCTCAATTCCCTTCAACAGAAAGCAAAGAGAGGAGAAAATGGAAGAGGGATTAGAGAAAGCATTTGGGCATGCGGTTAAATTTCCCAGACTCGTAAAAATGAGTTCGTTCTGAGAAAATGCATTTGGCACTGCTTGGAATGATTGCATTCAAACACATTTGAATGTGATTCAAATAAGTTTGAATTAGAAAAACATTTTTGGAGAGTCCAAGAATGTTCGGAATTTTTGTGGAGATCGGGAAAGCGATGAAAGAAAATATGGGCAAAGTTTGAGGACCAAACTTGAAGCGGGAAAAAGGCATGTGATTATTTGCAAGTGTGTTTATGGGTGATTCCGAAAATGGAATATTTAATATAGCTCCCTAATATCGGGAGAATATGTTATAAAGAGAATCATCATGTGAATTCCCTCGGTTTAAATGGATCAAAGATCCATGCCATTTATTTAGTTGAGTTAAGAAAAGAAATGACATGATGGCATGATGACATGATGCAATGCACATGATGCAATGATGAATGCAATGAACCAAACAAATCCCACGACGAAACTCGGAAACCCTGGAAGGCATCTGAAGCTCCGGTCTTGGGGCGTCACAACACTCCACCACTACAAGAGGATCTCGTCCCGAGATCTAGGATGGCGCCGGAGAGAAAACGGAAGAGGAAGAGAAGATGTAAAACTAAGTTGCTTCTTTGACAAACGAGTGAAACCAAAGAACCTTGCGAGGTTGAACAACTTGAAAAAAAGAATACCACGGAGATGATCGAAGTTGAAAACACTCCGTTAGAAAAGAGGAACAAGGAAGAACAAATTCGGACAACACTCTGGTTGAAAAGTGATATGAAACTTGATAAGATGAAAAGAACTTGAGCAGAGGACACAACACTCCGGATAAATGGATAAGCACGAAAAGAACACGATCCTCACAATTCGAGATGATGAGAGAAGAGAGCAACATTACAAAGCCTCCAAAAGAAATGAAAAAAATGGAATGCAATGAACGGAGGAAAGAAGATCTTGAGAGAGCACGCTTACAACAAATGCTAGAACGGAGTTGTTGGATTAACAACAAGAAGAGTAAACTTGTTTTGGGCTTATGGAAAACATCTCAAAATTATGAGGTGAAATTCTGCCATTAACGGAAACGATAGATTGGATTGATATCAACAAGAATACGAGCAGCTATTTCACCGGGAGGATAAAAGAAGAACTTGGGTCATTTATAAGCACCATAATTATCAACAATCCTTAGGGAAAGCTTTAGGTGAAATATAACCCAAGATAATTCCAATGAAGAGATTGATGGGTTGAAAGGATCTCTTGAACGAAGAGAAAATGATGGATTTAGATATGTCACTCTTGAAAACATGTGAATCATGAAACACGTAGGGAAAATTATCAACAATGACATAACACCACCTCAAAAGATAAGATAGAACGAATTAGACTTTGGGATGCAAGATGAATAATGCTTGAACTCCTCTGAAAAGAATCTCGACGAACACTTCGAGAAGGAATTAAATATTTTATGAACCAACATGTAGGGCCTCCATAAAGAACTCCGGTAACAAAAGAATGATCAAACGAAAGGAAAGAGAAGTTGAAAACACAAGGTGAATCCTTGCAATGATTTAGATGAATCTCCATGGTGATATAATTGCGAGAGCTTGGAACTCTTGGAAAAGAAAAAATAAAGCATCTCGAACCAAGAATGTGATAAGATGAACCACTCCAGAAAGCAGGAATTGAATTTACCCGATGAAACAAGAATAAGAATTACATTATGCTTATCCTTCACCAATTTAAATTGATGACACACAATGGATTTGGCATACTACTTATTCTCGTATAAGGAAAGGGTTAAGGTAGATATAGCGCAAAACTTGGGAAGGTTTTCAACGAACCACCGGTAGGATTGAAACAACGAATAAATTGATATGGTAAACGAAGGAAGAGAAATCTTGAACGAACCACCGTAAGAATTGAAAATGAACAAAGAAAAGATAAAGAACCACCAGGAAGAATTTGAAAACGAATGTAGGTACTTGCTGGGATTTTGATACAAGTGAACGAAAAGATCACAAACTGACTATAGAATACTTGAGCGATGCACCGGTAAGATTTGAAGAATGAGAGCTAAAAGCTGGAATGAATAATATTTGACAAGATGGCCTTCGGAGGAAAGAAATGGAAACAACTCATGAAATGCTCCGGATGGATGAAAAGAAGTCCCACAATCAAAACAATTATGAGAGGATGGCCTCAAACTAGAACCATGAATCTCTGAGAGAACGGATAAGATATGCAGGAAAAACTCTTCTTCGGTCTTCAAAATCCGAGAATGACGACGAGAAACACCACCAAGAATTGTTGAGGCACTCCGGAATTAAAATTGGAAAGGTTAAACCAACTATGAAAAGAATTTGAAAGATCTTGGTGAAAGACATTTGAGTGATGATAATTCATTCTTATGCCAAACTTTAAAAGATTAGAGAATAGCTCCGGTAAAATTAGAAGAGTCATGTAAGATCCTGGGAAAAGACCTGTGGGTTAGGGCCCACTCAAAAGATACACCGTTGAACAATTTAAAAGGGAGATTGTGTGGGTTGAATTAAATGGCTTGAATGAGATAACAACCTCGAGATATCTTGAACGGGTTAGGAATGAAAACACGAATCTTTTGAGATATCTTCAGCACTCCGGAATAATTGAATAGCAAGCGGGGAATGATCATGAGGTGCACCGGCATAAGAAAAGCATTGGGCAAAATGAAAGGGCTATGCTCAAAACCAAAGCTTGAATTGAATCCACCGGAGAAGAAAAGAAAGAAGAATGACGAACTTGAAGCTTCGTTGGCATCTTCCTGAGAATCAACGGATAAGAACATTGATGGAAAAGAACGGAGAGACTTCACATCAATAAAAAGGATACTTGATTAAGAAATATGAGTCCTTGAAGAAAAAGGGTGGGAGGGTGGGAAAACAAAAACAATTTGGGAACGGATGAAACAAACACCATTGAGAATACTAGAGTTCATCTTGCGAATGTTGACAAGATTAGATCCACCTAAAGAGGAGCACACCGGTTGAAAAGAAATTGAAATGACAAACTCGATGATCGAGAGGGATTAGTATTCACATAGGAACATGAAAACACTGCTTAGGGAAGGTATGGAATCAACACTTGACTTCGAAGCAACTCGAATACCACAAATCAAAATAAAACAAAGGATTGGCTTGTAGAATAAGACGGAACAAACATATGATAGAGATTCTGTCCGAAGTTTTCGTGGTGGGGACCACACGGGCTCGATCGTACAACACCATCATGTACAAGGCAGTGCACATGACATATGAAGCGTCCCCAAGTCAGCATGGCCAAGGACTCTTTAAGACACAATGAGACCGCTATAAAACCAACCGTGGATAGGGGGACCACTAGACGTCGAACCCCAATCTCATATCATGCCTCTGTTGGAAAGATATCCTAAGGGCTACTTGAATTCCCACTTATAAACTCCCGAAACTTTCCGGTTATGCAATCAGGGGTTGGGATACAGGGGAAGCATAATATCTCACCCAAACTAACAAATCCTACATCCCACTGTATCCATCCTTCAAAACATAACCAAGAAACCTTCGGAAAGCATTTACCTCAACCTTCGAAAAGCATTCGTTATACAAGTTATGGCAATACTCCCGAACTCCCACCCCAGTACTGGGTGGCGTCGAGGTTATCTCATCAACAACTACATAAAAGAGATTTTCGATGTCGGCGAAGCTCAGGTATACCAGAACTGCAACGATAAAATTGTGACGACAACACCTCGGAGCTCAACTCCTCGGGACACTACCACAACCCCTAAATGTCAGGAGGCACCAAGAACAATGTTCTCGTCACAAAGCCATCGGAACGATTCCAAGATACCCACGTGATCCTAAAAAAATTTGTGAAATTTGAGAAGAGAAGAGTCAAAACTCTACGTCAGGATGCCTCACCAGAGCGACGAAGGGACTGAGGAGTAAAAAGAATCCTACTCTTCGATATATATATATAATCCTAAAAGACTCAGAACATTTTTCTAGACTCAACAACGCCAGCGATTCGATCAAGAAGGGGGCTCCTAAGTCGGGGAAGGCTCTGATACCAACTTATAACACCCACGATGCGGCTGTATCTCCCACGTGTCGGAGCACGACTTAGAGGCATAACCGCATTGTAGGCATGTCGCAAGAGGGGTAATGTTTACACATCCCATGTACTGAATAAGAAAGAGGTACAAAGTTGGCTTACAATTGCCACTTCACACAATACATGAATATAGCATTACATCAACCAGATACAATCAAGGTCCGACTACGGAACCAAAATAAAAGAAGACCACCCCTAATGCATAGATCCCCGATCGCCCCGACTGGGCTCCACTACTGATCAATTGGAAATGAAATAATACAACAAACACGATCTTCAACGAGCTCTCACTTGAACTCAGCTGCGTCATCTGCACTGGTATCATCGGCACCTGCAACTGTTTGGAAGTAATCACTAGTAGAAAACAGGGCTATGGTCTAAGCCGGCTCAGCCCATTAGTCCCGGTTCAATCTAGAACCGGGACCAATGTGGGCATTGGTCCCGGTTCGTGAGCCCAGGGGGCCGGCCGGGCCACGTGGGCCATTGGTCCCGGTTCGTCTGGACCTATTGGTCCCGGTTGGTGGTACGAACCGGGACCAATGGGCCTCGCTCCTGGCCCACCACCATTGGTCCCGGTTGGTGGCTTGAACCGGGACCAAAGGCTTCCCTTTAGTCCCGGTTCATGTCATCAACCGAGACCAATGAGGTGCCTATATATACCCCCTCGCGCAAGAGCAGAGCACAGTGCTCTGTTTTTTCTGGCCAAGGGGGAGAGGGCTTTGTGGTGCTCTAGCTCACCTCCTATGCACATGAGGTGTTCGATGGAATGCCCGAGCCACACTACTTAAGCTTTCTCCTCTCGAAGCTCGACCTCCAAGCTCCATTTTCCTCGAGATTTGTCTAGATTTAGCGGTCCGTCACGCCCCGTCCCCGTCTTCACCGCCGTCGATCACCCGCGCCGATCTCATCACCGACACCACCGTGGTGAGCCTCTTGTTCTTATCTTCTTTCTGAAAGGAAAAATATTCTTACTTGTATGTTTAGATAGATACTTGTATCATTTTCTTACATTTATTATTGCATCTTATATAGTGCGATGGTTTTGGTATCCGCCCCCGTCGGCCCTCGTCCTGTCCATGATTCGGATTTGGTATGTATATTATCTTTATAACTATTGGTTCATTTATTGTTTATGAAAATTATGCCGACCAACGTGACATAGATTTTATTTATCTAGGATGTATGTGAATCAGAAATGCCAACCGACCCTATTGTCGAGAGGTTAAATTTAGTTGAAGAAGAAAACAATTTGTTGAAGGAAAAAATAAAAAAAATTGAGGAGGAGAAGATGATATTGGAGTTGTATGTTGCAGATGTCGTCGATGATCACAAGATCAAGCTGGATGCAATGCGCTTGAAGATTAGAAAGATTAGAAAATATGCCATTCGTACCGAGGCTTGGTATCATTATGTCGTTGGATCAATTGTTACCTTGGTTGCGATTATGATCGCATTTGTTTTCGCATTGAAATGTTTTACATAGTTTCAATGTATGGTTTAATTAATTAGATGCTCTGGAGAGCTATATGTTGCTAGATGAGAACTATGTATGCACTTTGGTTTTAATGTGATGATGAACTTCTATTAATTTGGACACTTAATTATATATAATGCACGTAGATGAACTGGCAATGGATGTACGATGACAGACACACCCGCGAGTATATTAAGGGCGTGCATGAGTTTCTCGATGCGGCTGAGGCAAACAAGCAGAATGGTTTTATGTGTTGTCCATGCACTAAATGTGGGAATTCGAGGTCTTACTCTAACCGGAAAATCCTTCACTCCCACCTACTTTACAAGGGTTTCATGCCACACTATAATGTTTGGACGAGGCACGGAGAAATAGGGGTTATGATGGAAGACGGTGAAGAAGAAGAGTATGATGACAACTATGTGCCCCCTGAATACGGTGATGCTGCAACGGGGGGAGCTGGTGAAGATCAAGAGGAACCAGACGATGTGCCCAATGATGCTGCCATGGGTGAAGCTGCTGAAGATCAAGAGGAACCAGACGATGTGAGCGATGATGATGATCTCCGCCGGGTCATTGTAGATGCAAGGACGCAATGCATTAGTCAAAAGGAGAATCTAAAGTTCGATCGCATGTTAGAGGATCACAAAAAAGGGTTATACCCCAATTGCGAAGATGGCAACACAAAGCTCGGTACCGTACTGGAATTGCTGCAGTGGAAGGCAGAGAATTCTGTGGCTGACAAAGGATTTGAGAAGCTACTGAAAATATTGAAGAAGAAGCTTCCAAAGGATAACGAATTGCCCGACAGTACATACGCAGCAAAGAAGGTCGTATGCCCTCTAGGATTGGAGGTGGAGAAGATACTTGCATGCCCTAATGACTGCATCCTCTACCGCAGTGCATACAAGGATCTGAACGCATGCCCGGTATGTGGTGCGTTGCGGTATAAGATCAGACGAGATGACCCTAGTGATGTTGACGGCGAGCCCCTCAGGAAGAGGGTTCCTGCGAAGGTGATGTGGTATGCTCCTATAATACCACGGTTGAAACGCCTGTTCAGAAACGAAGAGCATGCCAAGTTGATGCGATGGCACAGTGAGAACCGAAAGAAAGATGGGAAGTTGAGAGCAGCCGCTGACGGGTCGCAGTGGAGAAAAATCGAGAGAAAGTACTGGGATGAGTTTGCAAAGGACCCAAGGAATGTATGGTTTGCTTTAAGCGCGGATGGCATTAATCCTTTCGGGGAGCAGAGCAGCAATCACAACACCTGGCCCGTGACTCTATGTATGTATAACCTTCCTCCTTGGATGTGCATGAAGCGGAAGTTCATTATGATGCCAGTTCTCATCCAAGGCCCTAAGCAACCCGGCAACGAAATTGATGTGTACCTAAGGCCATTAGTTGAAAAACTTTTACAGCTGTGGAATGGAAACGGTGTGCGTACGTGGGATGAGCACAGACAGGAGGAATTTAACCTTAAGGCGTTGCTGTTCGTGACCATCAATGATTGGCCCGCTCTCAGTAACCTTTCAGGACAGACAAACAAAGGATACCACGCATGCACGCACTGTTTAGATGACACTGAAAGTATATACCTGGACAAATGCAGGAAGAATGTGTACCTGGGCCATCGTCGATTTCTTCCGACCAACCATCAATGTCGAAAGAAAGGCAGGCATTTCAAAGGCGAGGCAGATCACCGGAAGAAGCCCGCCATGCGCACCGGTGATCACGTGCTTGCTATGGTCAATGATTTACACTACGTAATCTTTGGAAAGGGTCCCGGTGGACTAGCTGTTCCGAATGACGCTGAGGGACACGCACCCATGTGGAAGAAGAAATCTATATTTTGGGACCTACCCTACTGGAAAGACCTAGAGGTCCTCTCCTCAATCGACGTGATGCACGTGACGAAGAACCTTTGCGTGAACCTGCTAGGCTTCTTGGGCGTGTATGGGAAGACAAAAGATACACTTGAGGCACGAGAGGACCTGCAACATTTGCACGAAAAAGACGGCATGCCTCTGAAGCAGTATAAAGGTCCTGCCAGCTACGCTCTTACGAAAGAAGAGAAAGAAATCTTCTTTGAATGCCTGCTCAGTATGAAGGTCACGACTGGCTTCTCGTCGAATATAAAGGGAATAATAAATATGCCAGAGAAAAAGTTTCAGAACCTAAAGTCTCATGACTGCCACATGATTATGACGCAATTGCTTCCGGTTGCATTGAGGGGGCTTCTACCGGAAAACGTCCGATTAGCCATTGTGAAGCTATGTGCATTCCTCAATGCAATCTCTCAGAAGGTGATCGATCCAGAAATCGTACCAAGGCTAAGGAGTGATGTGGCGCAATGTCTTGTCAGTTTCGAGCTGGTGTTCCCACCATCCTTCTTCAATATCATGACGCACGTCCTAGTTCATCTAGTCGACGAGATTGTCATCCTGGGGCCCGTATTTCTACACAATATGTTCCCCTTTGAGAGGTTCATGGGAGTCCTAAAGAAATATGTCCGTAACCGCGCTAGGCCAGAAGGAAGCATCTCCATGGGCCATCAAACAGAGTTTTGTGTTGACTTCATTCCTGGCCTTAACAAGATAGGTCTCCCTAAATCGCGGTATGAGGGGAGACTGACTGGAAAAGGAACTCTTGGAAGAGACTCAATAATATGCAGGGACGGATATTCTTGGTCTCAAGCACACTACACAGTTCTACAGAACTCTACCTTGGTGACCCCGTATGTCGATGAACACAAGAACAGTCTGCGCTCCAAACACCCGGAGCAGTGCGACGACTGGATTACATGTGAACACATCAGGACTTTCAGCAGTTGGTTGGAAACACGTCTCAGAGGTGACAACAATGTTTGTGATGAGTTGTACTTGTTGTCCAGGGGACCATTTTGACTGTATTGACTTACAAAGGATACGAGATAAATGGGAATACATTTTACACGATCGCCCAAGATCAAAAGAGCACCAACCAAAACAGCGGTGTCCGCTTTGATGCAGCAACCGAGAGCGGAAAGGACACATATTATGGTTACATAGTGGACATATGGGAACTTGACTACGGACCTGATTTTAAGGTCCCTTTGTTTAAGTGCAAATGGGTCAATCTGTTAGGCGGCGGGGTACAGGTAGACCCACAGTACGGAATGACAACAGTGGATCTGAAAAATCTTGGGTACACTAACGAACCGTTCGTCCTAGCCAATGATGTGGCAGAGGTTATCTATGTGAAGGACATGTCTACCAAACCGAGAAAAAGAAAAGATAAGGAAGCGAATACATCATACGATGAGCCAAAGCGCCACATAGTTCTTTCAGGAAAAAGGGACATCCTGGGAGTGGACGGCAAGACAGACATGTCTGAAGATTATGAAAAGTTTCATGAAATTCCTCCCTTCAATGTCAAGGCTGACCCAAGCATCCTGATAAACAATGAAGATTATCCATGGTTACGATGCAATAAGCAAATGACACAAGCGAAGAAAAAGTGAAGACTTTCTCCCGCAACTATTATGATGATACCATGCCAAATTTGTAACAGACGAACATGCTACCATTGTCCGTTTTATACATGCACATGCTGTGTGGGTGAAATTATGATACCATGCCAACTTTCAACCTTTTCAGAGTTCATTTTGAAATGCTTTCCAATTTCAGAGTCATTTAGCTCAAATAATGAATTAATAGCAAACAGAATGAACTACAAAACTTTTATGAAAATAAAAACAACCAATTAAAATATTATGTTATGATCAACTAAAATAAAACTATAATATTCTTCAATAGCAAAAAGAATATAATTTTTGTGACATAAAATCAAACTATAAGTATTTAATTGTAAGTATAAATAAAAAATAAATAGCAAAGAAGAAAAAAAAATCTATTTTTATAGTAAAGTTATTCATAAACTAGTGATTCATGCAAATTTTATAAAATTCAAATTTAAACTATTCAAAATTTTAAAACTAATGGCACTAACAGAAAGTTTATAATTTTTGTGACCTAAAATCAAAAAGAAATCACTAAAAAACTATAAGTATTTAGTTGTAAGTATAAATAAAAAATAAATAGAAAAAAAATTCTATTTTTATAGTAAAGTTATTCATAAACTAGTGATTCACACAAATTTTTAAAAATTCAAATTTAAACTATTCAAAATTTAAAACTAATGGCACTAACAGAAAGTTTATAATTTTTGTGACCTAAAAGCAAAAGTATTTAGTTTTAAGTAGAAATAAAAAAATAAAAAACCAAAAAAATGTAGAAATAAAAAAGAAAAAACCAAAAAAATGCCACCTACTGGGCCTCCACGGCCTGAATACGACTAGAAACCCTACATGGGCCAGGATTCAGGCCCGCAGAGGCCCAATAGGACCACAGGCAGTAACAAGTTTAGGCCCGAAAGCCTGCATTAGAGAGGAGCTCGAATGGGGAGGCATAGCAGCGCTTATAAACAAGTGCCGGCGCCCTTCAGCTAGCGATGTGGGACTAAACTTCAGCTAGCGATGCAGCACAAGGCCATTGGTCCCAGTTGGTGGCACCAACCGGGACTAAAGGGGGCATTGGTCACGGTTCGTGGCACCAACCGTGACCATTGCCCCCCTTTAGTCCCGGTTGGTGCCACCAACCGGGACCAATGACCTTCGCTTCCCGCCCTTTCGGCTGCCGAAAATTGGCCTTTGGTCCCGGTTCGTCGCACCAACCGGGACTAATGCCCACCTTTAGTCCCGGGTTGTGCCACGAACCGGGACTAAAGGCTTTGCTATATAAGTTCTTACTTTAGAAATTTTCACTCTTGTCTCTCGCAGTTGCCGCCCCGACGCCGACGCCGCCAGGCTGCCCCGCCGTCGCTGTAGCCTGGCCCGTGCCCGTCGTCGCCCGCGCCCTTGCCGTCGCCCGCCGTCGCCCGCGCCCTCGCTGTCGCCCGCCCTCGCCGTCGCCCGCTGTCGCTCGGGCCCCTGCCCCGGCCCGCCCCTGCCCCGACGCGCGCTGCCCCGGCCCGCCCCCGTCGTCGTCGCCCGCGCGCCGCCCCGGCCCGCCCTCGCCGTCGCCCGCACCCCTGCCCCGACGCCATCCTCGCCGCCGACCTCTCCTTAGCTTGGTCCGGCCGCCGGCGCCCTCCCTTTGCAAATTTTTTTAGGTTATTTTCATTTGTAGAAATTTTTTATGTATCTAGGAATATTTTTGTTCATAGATGATAGATGATCAAATGATGATTTTTTTGTTCATAGATGATAGATGATCAAATGATGTTTTTTTTGTTCATAGATGATCATATGATTTTTTTTAGGTTATTTTCATTTGTAGAAATTTTTTATGTATCTAGGAATATTTTTGTTCATAGATGATAGATGATCAAATGATGAATTTTTTGTTCATAGATGATAGATGATCAAATGATGTTTTTTTTGTTCATAGATGATCATATGTTTTTTTAGGGGTCGAGGATCGCCGAGGGGTCGAGAGAGGTTTCCTGGTGTCAAAGTATTGAAGAAATCCATGCCTTCATCATTAGCCGGAAGTAACCAGGGCATGTTGGTACGAAGTTCTGCAAAGTTGTTCTGGAATGGAGTCCCGGATAGAATAATCCGCCTTTTGTTACGAATTCAGCAAAGGCCTTCCAAATAGCGATATTCGGAAGGCTCTTGCTGAACTTTGTACCAAAAAGCGAATTATCCAATCTGGGACTCCGTTCCAGAACAACTTTGAAGAGCTTCGTACCATCATGCACATGTTACTTTCGCCTAATGATGAAGACATGGTTTTGTTGAATCCTTTGACACTACGTAACCTCCCGACCCCTCGGCGATCCTCTCGAACATGAGAGGAAGAAGAGGGTCGTCTAGGGGTCGAGGGTTCTAGGGTCGTCGAGGGTTCGAGGGGTCGAGGATCGCCGAGGGGTCGAGAGAGGTTTCCTAGTGTCAAAGTATTGAAGAAATCCATGCCTTCATCATTAGCCGGAAGTAACCAGGGCATGTTGGTACGAAGTTCTGCAAAGTTGTTCTGGAATGGAGTCCCGGATAGAATAATCCGCCTTTTGGTACAAATTCAGCAAAGGCCTTCCAAATAGCGATATTCGGAAGGCTCTTTCTGAACTTTGTACCAAAAAGCGAATTATCCTATCTGGGACTCCGTTCCAGAACAACTTTGAAGAGCTTCGTACCATCATGCACATGTTACTTTCGCCTAATGATGAAGACATGGTTTTGTTGAATCCTTTGACACTAGGCAACCTCCCGACCCCTCGGCGATCCTCTCGAACATGAGAGGAAGAAGAGGATAAAAAAGAAGAGGAAGAAGAAAAAAAAGAGGAGAAGAAAGAATAGAGGAGTTAAAAAGAGGAGCTCCTCTTTTTTTTCTTCTTCTTCCTCTTTTTTTTATCGGGAACGAGGGTCGTCAAGGGACATAGATGTAGTGTCGTCGTTGTCGATATATACCCCCTCCCGATAGCTTACTATGATTAGGTAGCTAGTTCTACGTTTGGCACTAATATATCCATCTATCATGTTTGAATAATAATTGCCATGTTGTAAATATTTGTAGAAACTATGGACACCGCCCTAGACGAAGCAACAAAAGAAGCGTTGTTGAGGGACATAATCGCAGAAGGAAGTGATGCCATCTTGTTGTTTCTCAATGAAACCGATGGTCTGGAAGGAGAGGGTGAACAAGCTGGCTACGGTGACCTAATGCCGGTGCAAGAAGAAGAACATGAGGACGGCTCCGGTGACCCAATGCCGGTGCAAGAAGGAGACCGTGATGACGGCTCCGGTGACCGAACCGAGTCCGGCCAGGTATATATATTAGTTAAGCCTATGCTGACTAGCTGATTGATGCATTCATTGTTTTGGTATGTACACATATTAATTAAGTCTTTGTTCTTTTTTCTAGCCCTCCGGATCGAGCACAACTTCGGTAAAGAGACGAGGCCCGAAGAAAAAGTTGAGCTCGGATGAAAAGTTTGAGATCATAGCAATCGCGCCCGACGGCCAACCTATTGAACCCCTCCGGACAAAGAGCGCATTTGTTGCTCAGTGCGGGGTTCTGGTTAGGGACAAGATCCTGATAAGCATCCAGCAATGGTTTAAGCCGGCTACAGAAGACCCTGAGGTGTCTTATGTCAATGATATGTAGAAAAATGATCTTTGGACTGAGCTGAAGTCAAATTTCACCCTACCACCTGAGGATAATCCAGAGAACCCAGTTAAAGAGAAATTAATCAAGTCTTTTGCTCTGAAGAGGATGGCAGAACTATCCAGGAGGTGGAAGAAAGAGCTGAATAAGTTTGTCGAAAATAATGAGACACCAGAATTCAAGGGCAGATATGAGAAGATCATAGATCACTGGCTCGCATTTGTGGCCCACAAGACATCAAAAAAGAGTAAGAAGATGTCGGCGACAAACAAGCAAAATGCTGCGAAGAAGAAGCTTCACCATCGCACGGGGTCAGGTGGCTACCTCGTAGCCCGGCCTAAGTGGTCCAAGACTGAGAATGATCTGGTTCATAAAGGGATCGAACCAGAGACAATTAACTGGCCAGACCATTGCCGGACTTGGTTCTTCAGGGCTGGCGGAACCCTAGACCCTGTAACAGGGAAGTGCATTTGGACGAACGATCAAATGGACATACCAGTCAGTAAGCTTAAGCAGTATATCGAAGCAGCGCGGGAAGGGACGTTCTTTCCAGACAGAGAGAACGATGAGCTCACAATGGCCCTCGGGAATCCTGAGCACCCTGGACGGACACGAGGCACGCCAGGCTCCATTCCGTGGAAGGTTGGGTTTTCGGACGCAGGCGGTTACAAATCCCATGAGAGGAGGAAAAAAGTGCAGCAGACCCAAATACAGGCGCTGCAAGCAAGGATAGATGCGATAGAGGAACGAGAAGCAAATCGCAGCAAACGTACTGCCGAAGCCTCCCCCGAAGCTACCCTGCCATCTCAGCACAGAAGCAGCGTGGCTTCCACCGAGCTGCTTCAGCCGGAGCATGCCTTGACGGCTCCTGCCAGCTATCCCGTGGATGCTATAACGGAGTCTCAAAATTGCCACCTTATGACGCAATGGATGAATTTGAAGGTCAAGGCGGCTGTTGGCTCTGTTTATCCTACTGAACCCGGCGCAACTTTTCACTGCCGGCCGATTCCAGAAGGATATGCTAGGGTGATGGTGGATGAGATAACGGAGGGATTTGAGGACCTCCAGCTTGACCACCCTACCGGTGAAGGGGAGACTCGGCTGGGGTCTGCTCTGAAGACTCCATGCCTATGGCGGAAGGAGCTCATCAACCTTCCGAACTGGACGCCACCGCCTCCTCCTCCTCCTCCGGCGAGTCAGGGCACTCCGCCTCCACCGCCTCCTCCTCCGGCGAGTGACGATCAGGGCCCTCGGCCGGCTCCTTCTCCGGCGCGTGGCGGCACTCCGCCTCCTTCTCCGCCTGCGCCGACGCGCCCGAGCAGCCAGCCTCCTCCTTCTCCGCCTCGTCAGCAAGGGCGGAAGAGACCTGCCGCCGCTCCAGCTGCTCCGGCGCGTCGTAGTCCTTCTCCTCCGCCTCTTAAGCAAGTAAAGAAGACAACCGCTCCGTCTGCTCGGTCGGCGTCTAGCAGTACAACCAGAGGCGGGAGGACATACAGATTCGGTCCTTCTCTGAAGACTCCAGAGAAGTTACCATATGAGAGGACCCTGGAGGAGAACGCCGAGATCGCGCGAGAAGAAGTGAGGAACTTCTTTGAAGGGGTGAAAGCAAAGAAACATCCACCTCCGGAGGAGAAGGTAGATCGGGTGAAAGTGAAGCGCACTCTGGCTGCCCTGACAAAACCACCAAAGTCTGATCCGCCGAAAGGAAACTATGACCGCATTATTGGAAAGGAATTTGCCGAAGCGGAGCGGTCGGGAAGTACTGTCAGTGATCAAAGGCTGAAAGAACGACGAGCTGGGAAACAAATTGCCCAGCTCGGCGAACAAGCGAAGCAATCGTGCCCCCCGCTCAAGGTGCCTAGCCACAACGTCGCTAATGATCCGAGGATGGTGCCCGGTTATAGCAATCTTGCAGATTACCTGCCCGACGAAGTACATTATGAACCCATGGACGTGCAGATACAAAGATACGAGTACGGGAAGCCTCTCGTCAAAGATGAAAGATCTCTATCAACGATGATGCGAAGATTGCATGATTGGTACTTGAAAATCTGCAGAGACTCTGGGGGAGGAGTACTTTGTATGTGAAAGTTAAAAAGGAGCATGACCTCGTTGGAATTGATCTGTTGCCTGTTCCATTTGAGGAGTTCTATCAGTTTTTCAATCAATTGGCCCTCGATAAAACAACGGTCGCCTGCTACTGTCTGTAAGTAGTACTACTTCTGTCATTAAGTTTCTCTATATAGCTTAGCTCTTTCATTGCATGTATTTATAATCATCCTCACTATATTATGCAGATTGAAGATCGCCGAATTGAAGAAAAGACAAGTCGGTGATATTGGGTTCATTAACACATATCTCATAGATGCAACTCAGGTTAAACTTCATGCCGCAGCTACCGAGGCCAACTTGCTACGATCGTTCGTAATAAATCAAAACAAAGATATAATACTCTTTCCTTACAACTTCAGGTGAGTGTTACTGTCTTGTGCGTATTCGGTTTCCCTTATATATTAGTCAAGGTTATAGTAATGTAATTCATGAGTTATGCATGTGTGTGCAGTTTCCACTATATTCTCCTAGAGATTAAGCTTGAGCAGGGACTAGTAACCGTCTTAGACTCAAAACGAAAAGATCCCCAGGACTATGCAGACATGACTCAAATACTCCAGAAGTAAGTTAAATCGATCATTATCCACCATATCAGCAACTTTGTTCATTTCCTGATATCAAGTAATTGTTTTCTTTGTCCGGCAGGGTTTGGAGAAAATTCACCAAAACAGTTCCGGGACTGCCGAAGGAGCTGGAATTTAGACACCCGAAAGTAAGTACTATAGTAGCATGTTCCGCGCATCTCCTAGTGATTCAAGCGCTAGTTTCATCAATACCATTTAGCATTCTTGCTTATCAGTTTGATTGACCTCTATTTCTTGTAAAGTGGTTGTGGCAGGAACAAGGGAATGATTTCTGTGGATACTACATCTGCGAGTCCATCCGCCACACGACCTGTGAGCGGGGCGGGTACTCTAACGAACAATATGAAGTACGTAAATAACAACATTCACAATTTTATTTTATTACCATCATTTGTGTTGAGTTTCATTCATTTATATATATATATGTATTGACCCCCTTCTTCAAATTAGATGTTTCGGAAGCGGGATGAACTCCTAGCACCAGCTCGCATGCGAGCAATTCAAGAGGAATTGGCGGCATTCTTTCTTGACCACGTGATCCCTGAAGACGGAGAATTCTATGTGGACCCTGAGTCCGTATGATTATATTTGTAAGAGATAATTATTGTATATATGTAGCCGGTAGTGTCAGATAGATATACGAGAACTTGTTGTTCGACCAATCTCTCGGAGAAGGAGAGGTGGTCGATATCACTTCTCTCTGTATGCATATATGTTCATGACGATCTTCTGTTTCCTTTGTTTGCTTACTAGCTAGCCAGCGTGTCTAGTCCTCTCCATATGTATGTATAGTACGTAGCGTCGACCAAGCACGGACATAAGAGAGGACACTTCTCTCTATTAATTATAGCTAGCTAACACAATATATAAAACACCTAAATTAACCCCCCAAAACCCCCAACCCCCCCCCCCTTTAAAAAAAACAAAAACCCCAGCCACAGAAATGCTGACGCGTGGATGCCTATTGGTCCCGGTTGGTGCCACCAACCGGGACCAAAGGGTCTCCTGACTGGGCTCTGCGCACTGCCCACGTGGAGGCCCATCAGTCCTAGTTCTGGATTGAACTGGGACTAAAGGGTCGGGGCATTAGTATCGACACTTTAGTCCCGGTTCAGGAACCGGGACTAAAGGCCCTTACGAACCGGGACTATAGGCCCTTTTTCTACCAGTGAATCTGTGAGTCACGGCGACTCAGCAATCTCACACCCTCGCAATCAAGACTATTTAAGCTCATGGGTAGGAAAAGGTAGTGAGGTGGAGCTACAGCAAGCACTAGCATATATGGTGGCTAACTTACGCAAATGAGAGCGAGAAGAGAAGACAAGCACGGTCGTGAACTAGAAGTGATCCTAAAACTACTTACGTTCAAGCATAATACAAGAACCATGTTCACTTCCCGGACTCCGCCAGAAAGAGACCATCACGGCCACACACACGGTTGATGCATTTTAATTAAGTTAAGTGTCAAGTTCTCTACAACTGGATATTCACAAATTCCCATCTGCCCATAACCGCGGGCACGACTTTCGAAAGTTCAAAACCCTGCAGGGGTGTCCCAACTTAGCCCATCACAAGCTCTCACGGTCAACGAAGGATATTCCTTCACCCAAGAAGGCCCGATCAGACTCGGAATCCCAGTTACAAGACATTTCGACAATGGTAAAACAAGACCAGCAAAGCCACCCGATATGCTGACATCCTCATAGGAGCTGCACATATCTCGTCCTTAGGGCAACACCGGATTGTCCAAGATTTCGGTAGGTCAGCCCAGAGTTGCCCCTAGTGGCCACCGGCTGCTGACAGGTTCAGACCAACACTTAGACAAGCACTGGCCCGGGGGGGTTAAAATAAAGATGACCCTTGAGTCTTCAGAACCCAAGGGAAAAAGGCTAGGAGGCAAATGGTAAAACCAAGGTTGGGCCTTGCTGGAGGAGTTTTATTCAAAGCAAACTGTCAAGGGGTTCCCATACACCCAACCGCATAAGGAACGCAGAATCAAGGAACATAACACCGGTATGATGGAAACTAGGGCGGCAAGAGTGGAACAAAAACACCAGGCATAAGGCCGAGCCTTCCACCCTTTACCAAGTATATAGATGCGTTAATTAAATAAGAGATATTGTGATATCCCAACAATGAACATGTTCCAACAAGGAACAAACTCCAATCTTCACCCGCAACTAGCAATGCTATAAGAGGGGCTGAGCAAAGCGGTAACATAGCCAAACAACGGTTTGCTAGGACAAGGTGGGTTAGATGCTTGACATGGCAATATGGGAGACATGATATAGCAAGTGGTAGGTCTCGCGACATAGGCATAGCAATAGAGCGAGCAACTACCAAGCAAAGATAGAAGTGATTTCGAGGGTATGGTCATCTCGCCTGAGATCCCGCAAGGAAGAAGAATGAGTCCATGAAGAAGACAAACAGACGAAGTCGAACGGATCCTCACGAACGCGACGTTAACGGAACTAACCCGAAGAAGCAACACCGGAAAGAAGCAAACAACATAATAAACAACCATCACATAACCATGGCATGATGCACAATCAATTATGATGCATGTCCGGTTTAAATATGCATGGCATGGGAAAGTGCACAAACAAAACTACAAGTTAAATGGAGCCCAATATGCATCGGGATGCATATTGACGGAACACCACATCAATTATTTAGTTCTCTCTCGGTTATGTACCCAACAATATTAAATGTTCTTAACATGGCAAGAGGTGGAGCATAAGCAAACTAAACATTTAGGCAAGTTTAAATGAGGCCGGAAACATCAAACAACAATTCCGGTAAATCCTCATGTGCATTAACAATTTGGTGCAACAACAATTTTAAACATTTAAATGTTATTATCATGATGCGAATGACATGTGCAGGTCTTATGCAGAATTTATGAAAATGTTGACATGATAAGATATGAGGCATTTGCCATCGTGGCGGAAACGGAAGGGGTGCCATGGCAACGACAACGGAAATGGTGCCACGGCGACATTCCAATTCCGTTAACTCGATTGCAGTGCCGGTGCAAAAGGAAGTGTGAAGGGAGCGTGTCATGCAAGGATGGTGGGGTGCTCCCAGATACTGGGTTCCCACGGGTAGACGACGATGTTAAACAAGGGAACAACTAACATTTACGGGCGGATTACAACAACCAACATGCATCTCATACAACTCATGCATACGGTCCACGGACAGTCGTCTCGGGGTTATACCTTCGAAGCGTGTGTTTCCGGACGATTCCGGTTCGATGTTAGCGGAAGTAGTGGTTCCTGGTTCAGAGGGGAACTTGGCGAATCCGAGTCCTTCGGGGTTCGACGGTAGTGGTTCCCGTTCTTAGATGCACAAGTATTCGTAGATGTTCAGGGTCACGCGAGGAACTTGACGTCCAGGAGTCTTCGAGGGTCGACCATAGTGGAGCATACATTCTCGTAGATGTTCGGGGTCGTCGGTGTCGTGGTACTTGGCGACCTGCATGGGATGGTAGTTGTACATGTCCGAAGAGGAACTTGGTGCATCCAGGGTCTTCGAGCGTCGCAATACACATTGTCTTGTCGAAACCGAGCGACGGTAGTGAAACTTGGTTCATCCAATGCCTTCGGGCGTAGAGGTACTTGCGAAAACCGAGATGGTCTTAATGATTCGGCGGGACGACATGGTTCGGGGCGGTCTCGGTCTTGACGGTGGGGTACTTGACGCATCTCGGATATGTAGTCTACATGTAGCCGAACTTGAGGTGGTCTTGACGTCGGACTTGCCGCGTTGGACAGAAACATGGCCAGCTTCAGCTGCTACCCCACGTCCATGACGGAAACGAAACTCGGGCAGGAAGTCAAAGCAAAAAAAAAAAAAAAACAGGGGCATGGCGGCTGCTTGTACAGGGGGAAGGGCACGACCCACGCGCCGGACGAGCGGTCCATGGAGACGCTGCAGGTGCGCCAGGCTCGCTCGTTCCCGAGCAGAACGTTAATAGCGGGCGGCGCTGGGTACTCGCGGTGGCAGCGCTGGGACTCCGGTGACATGGAGAGACGACGGGGAAGGGCGGCTCCGGTTCGTGGCCGACATACAGGCAGCATCCATGGAGACGAGGTGGAGCGGTAGTCCTTTGAGCTTGGCCGGCAAAGGCCATGGAGAACGGCGGCGCAGCGGCGGGCTAGAGGGAGGAGCGGGCGGCGACCTCTGGGCGTGCGGCTGCGCAAGCTCTAGGCGGAGGAGACGGACGGCAGTGGCCTGCTGGTCGCCGGCAGGGGCGGCTGGAGTCGAGGAAGCAGGAGGTCGAGGCGCGGGTGAGGGAGATGGACGCGGCCGGTGCAGCGCGATGGTGGTGCTCGGCGGCGGGGTTGCGTCACAGGGAACGAGAGGGAGATGGGAGGTTCGGTCGCACGGGGATGGGATCGGGCACCGCAGCGCTCTCTCTGTGGCGGAGAGAGAGGAGAACACGAGAGGGAGCGGCCAGGGGATCGTGAGGAGGGGGATCTGGGCGAAGGGTTTTGGCGGCGCGAGGGGAAGGAGTCGAGGGAGAGGGGAGTCGGGCTCCCTGGTGTCTAGGGTTCCCGCGTGTCCTGCTGGCCCAGGGAGGTTTGGTCCGGCCTGGGCTGTAGATGGGCCAGCCAGCTGGGCTCTGCTCTCTCTCTCTCTCTCAATTCCCAACAAGAAAGCAAAGAGAGGAGAAACTGGAAAAGGAGGGGTTGGAGAAAGCATTTGGGCATGTAGTTAAATTTCACAGACTCATAAAAATGAGTTTGTTCCGAGAAAATGCATTTGGCACCGCTTGGAAGGATTGCATTCGAACACATTTGAATGTGATTCAAATAAGTTTGAATTAGAAAAACATTTTTGGAGAATCCAAAAATGTTCGGTGTTTTTGTGGAAATCGGGAAAGCAATGAAAGAAAATATGGGCAAAGTTTGATGACCAAACTTGAAGCGGGAAAAAGGCATGTGATTATTTGCAAGTGTGTTTATGGGTGATTTCGAAAATGGAATATTCAATATAGCTCCCTAATATCGGGAGGATATGTTATAAAGAGAATCATCATGTGAATTCCCTCGGTTTAAATGGATCAAAGATCCATGCCATTTATTTAGTTGAGTTAAGAAAAGAAATGACATGATTCAATGCACATGATGCAATGATGAATGCAATAAACCAAAAAAATCACATGAGGAAACCCGGAAACCCTGGAAGGCATCTGAAGCTCCGGTCTTGGGGCGTCATAACAAAGCATATTCATGTTCATAATCAGAGGGGTAATTATATTCATTAAGGATCTGAACATATGATCTTCCACCAATTAAACCAACTAGCATCAACTACAAGGAGTAATAAACACTACTAGCAACCTACTAGCACCAATCCCGGACTTGGAGACAAGAATTGGATACAAGAGATGAACTAGGGTTTTGAGATGAGATGGTGTTGATGAAGATGTTGATGGAGATTGCCCTCTCCCGATGAGAGGAGCGTTGGTGATGACAATGGCGATGATTTCCCCCTCCGGGAGGGAAGTTTCCCCGGCAGAACAGCTCTGCTGGAGCTCTCGATTGGATCTGCCAAGGTTCCGCCTCGTGGCGGCGGAGTTTCGTCCCGAAAGGTTGTTTCCTATTTTTTTTCTCAACGAAAGACTTCATATAGGAGAAGATGGTCATTGGAGAGCCACCAGGGGCCCACGAGGTAGGGGGCGTGCCCTAGGGGGGGGGCGCCCCCACCCTCGTGAACAGGGTGTGGGCCCCCTGGTCTTCATCTTTGGCGAGGATTTTTCATTATTTATTATAAGGTATTCCGGAGTTTCATGACTTTTGGAGTTGTGCAGAATAGGTCTCTAATATTTGCTCCTTTTCCAGCCCAGAATTCCAGCTGCCGGCATTCTCCCTCCGTATGTAAACCTTGTAGAATAAGAGAGAATAGCCATAAGTATTGTGACATAATGTGAAATAACAGCCCATAATGCAATAAATATCGATATAAAAGCATGATGCAATAAGGACGTATCAACTCCCCCAAACTTAGACCTCGCTTGTCCTCAAGCGAAAGCCGATAACAATAAATATGTCCCCATGTTTAGAGGTAGAGGCGTCGATAAAAATAAAATACGGACATGAAGGCAGCATGATTATTCTCATAACAGCAACATATATAGATATTGGCATATGATTACTTATGTTCAAGTGATGATCTATTCACAATGCAAAAGTATGAATCAAAAACCTTATTGAGAACCAACAAACTATAATCTCAGTCATTGAAGCAATTGCAATTTATCATAACATCAGAAAGAGTCTATGTCAGAGCTAAAAAGCAAGTCCACATACTCAACTATCATCTAGGCCTTCATAATTGCTAACACTCGCGCAATACTTGTGGTTACGGAGTTTTAATCGGACACAGAGAAAGATAGGGGCTTATAGTTTCGCCCCACAACCTTTTACCTCGAGGGTAATGTCAACAATAATAACTCATGCCCCCTACATCCAATTAAATATATATATATATATATATATATATATATATATATATATCAGGTTCTTTCCAACATGCTGGGCTTGCCAAAGGATAAAATGAAAAAGGAAAGGTGAAGATCACCATGACACTTGCATAAGGTAGAAGATAATAATAAAAGATAGGCCCTTCGCAGAGGGAAGCAGAGGTTGCCATACGATTTTATTGTTGGATGCACAAAATCTTAATGCGAGAGAACGTCACTTTATATTGCCCC
Organism: Triticum aestivum; assembly: GCF_018294505.1. Classification (NCBI taxonomy): domain Eukaryota; kingdom Viridiplantae; phylum Streptophyta; class Magnoliopsida; order Poales; family Poaceae; genus Triticum; species Triticum aestivum. Next base: position 50,257,893 of record NC_057797.1, read on the forward strand.
TTGTGATATGAACCTTTATTATGCAGTTCGTCGCTTTTATTACTTCCACATCACAAAATCGTATAAAGCTTATTCCTCCCACACTTATCATACATATTTAGAGCAATTTTTATTGCTTTGCACCGATGACAACTTACTTGAAGGATCTTATCCAATCCATAGGTAGATATGGTGGACTGTCATGGCAAAACTGGTTTAAGGGTATTTGGAAGCACAATTAGTATCTCTACTTGGTGCTGAGAATTTGGCTAGCATGAGGGGGAAAGGCAAGCTCAACATGTTGGATGATCCATGACAACATACTTTATCTCAGATATAAGAAAACATAACCCATTACGTTGTCTTCCTTGTCCAACATCAACTCTTTAGCATGTCATATTTTGATGAGTGCTCCCAATCATAAAAGATGTCAATAATAGTATATTTATATGTGAAAGCTCTCTTTCCTTATTACTTCCTATTAATTGCAACGATGACCAAAGCTATGTCTGCCAACTCCCAACAACTTTTAATCATCACACTCTTTCTATGTGAAGTCATTACTATCAATAAGATCAATATGAACTTTTGTTTCTTCTTATTCTTTTTCTCTTTTCTTTTATTCACCCAAGACCATAGCAAGAAAATCAAGCCCTTGACTCAACACTAATCTTTATTGTATAGCTCAAGGACTCTATTACATAGAGAGATCATAAGGCAAAACTCAAAACTAGATCATGCCATAAACTTTATTCTACTAAATCAAAATACTACTAATAGGATCGAACTAAGGAAAACGGTAAAGATAGGAGTTGTGATTGTGATACGATACCGGGGCACCTCCCCCAAGCTTGGCAGTTGCCAAGGGGAGTGCCCATACCCATGTGATTATATCTCCTTGGTTGGTGAAGAAGGAGGTGATGGATAGCCGCACATCGAGCGTAAGAGGTCCTCTAGCTTGCGAATAATGCCCTTGAGTGCTAAGATATGCTCCTTCAAGAAAATATTTTCACTTGTGAGATACTTGTTTTGAATACGAGTTAACTCAATCTTCTGGAAAGCTTCGATCTCAGTTGGGGTAAGAAGGTTGTGATCAAGTTGAAGAATGTCTTCTGTTGCCGGAGCTTGGTTCTCCGTGGCCTTCTTGATCCCTTCATCCTTGTTGATCTCCATGGGTTCTTCCCTATTCAGCTCTATCTTCATTAGCCAGGCATCTTTGTCACCGTTGTTGGAGGAGGGGGACGGCATGATGCCTGGCCTTGACAACCCTGATAGAGAACAACCCAAAACAAGAACAGAGGATATTTGCGTGATACGGGAGTCAAAACCTTTGGGAGAATATATAGTGAATTTTTACCGACAAAAATACGTATCGTGCAAGAAAACAGAGTCCGGAAGGCACACGAGGTAGGGGGCGCGCCCTCCACCCTCGTGGTGCCCTCATGTCCTTCCCGGACTACTACTTAATTTTCTATTTTTCTAAATATTCCAAAACGGAGAAATATTGCCTTAAAAATTGTTTTGGAGTCAGTTTACTTACCGTACCACATACCTATTCATTTTCGGAGGCTGAAACGTTCTGGAAAGTGTCCCTTATGTATTCCTCTGGTGTTACGGTTTCAATAATGTTGGTTTCAATATTTATGGGATTACCCGAGATATAATGTTTAATTCTTTGACCGTTTACCACCTTCAGATTTGTGCCTTCGAAGTTGTTGATTTTTATGGCACTGGAACGATAGACCTCCTCGATAACATAGGGGCCTTCCAATTTAGAGAGAAGTTTCCCTGCAAAAAATCTTAAACGAGAGTTGTATAGCAATACATAATCACCTACATTAACCTCACACTTTTGTATCCTTTTGTCATGCCATCTTTTAACCTTTTCTTTAAACAACTTGGCATTTTCATAAGCTTGGGTTCTCCATTCATCAAGTGAGCTAATATCAAATAACCTCTTTTCACCGGCAAGTTTGAAATCATAATTGAGCTCTTTAATAGCCCAATATGCCTTATGTTCTAGTTCGAGAGGTAAGTGACATGCTTTTCCATAGACCATTTTATACGGAGACATACCCATAGGATTTTTATATGTAGTTCTATAGGCCCATAATGCATCATCAAGTTTCTTGGACCAATTCTTTCTAGACCTATTGACATTCTTTTGCAAAATTAATTTGAGTTCTCTATTACTCAATTCTACTTGGCCACTAGATTGTGGGTGATATGGAGATGCAATTCTATGATTGATGTCATATTTAGCAAGCATTTTACGGAAAGCACCATGGATAAAATGTGAACCACCATCAGTCATTAAATATCTAGGGACTCCAAACCTTGGAAAAATAACTTCTTTAAGCATTTTAATAGAAGTGTTATGATCAGCACTACTAGTTGGAATAGCTTCTACCGACTTAGTAACGTAATCAACAGCAACTAAAATATGTGTATATCCATTAGAGGCAGGAAAAGGTCCCATATAATCAAAGCCCCAAACATCAAATGGTTCAATAACAAGTGACTAATTCATAGGCATTTCTTGACGTCTACTAATATTACCAAATCTTTGACATTCATCACAATATAGGACAAACTTACAGGCATCCTTGAAGAGAGTAGGCCAATAAAAACCGGATTGCAATACCTTATGTGCAGTTCTATCTCTCGCGTGGTGTCCTCCATAAGTTTCGGAGTGGCACTTGTATAGGATCTGTTCCTGTTCATGCTCAGGTACACAACGTCTAATAACACCATCTACTCCTTCTTTATAAAGATGTGGGTCATCCCAAAAGTAATGTCTCAAATCATAAAAGGACTTTTTCTTTTGTTGGTATGTGAAGCTAGGTGGTATAAATTTAGCAACTATGTAATTAGCATAATCAGCATACCAAGGGGTACTACGAGAAGTACTTATGACATTTACTTGTTCATCAGGAAAGCTATCATCAATAGGTAGTGGGTCATCAAGAACATTCTCTAACCTAGATAAGTTGTCTGCAATGGGGTTCTCAGCTCCTATTCTATCAACAATATGCAAATCAAATTCTTGTAGCAAGAGAACCCATCTAATAAGTCTAGGTTTAGCATCTTTCTTCTCCATAAGATATTTAATAGCAGCATGATCAGTGTGGATAGTTACTTTAGAATCAATAATATAAGGTCTGAACTTATCACAAGCAAATACAATTGCTAAAAGTACTTTTTCAGTAGTAGCATAATTTCTTTGAGCATTGTCTAGAGTCTTACTAGCATAATGGATAACATTTAATTTCTTATCAACTCTTTGCCCTAGAACATCACCTACAGCATAATCGCTAGCATCACACATAATTTCAAAGGGTAAATTCCAATCAGGTGGCTGAACAATAGGTGCAGAGACTAATGCTTTCTTAAGTATTTCAAATGCTTCTACACAATAATCATCAAAGACAAATGGTATATCTTTTTTGTAAAAAATTAGTCAGAGGCCGAGAAATTTTTGAGAAGTCCTGAATGAACCTCCGATAAAATTCGGCATGACCAAGGAAACTTCTTATACCTTTGATGTCCTTGGGACATGGCATCTTTTCAATAGCATCAACCTTGGCTTTATTAACTTCAATACCTCTTTTAGAAACTTTATGCCCCAAGAAAATACCCTCATTAACCATAAAGTGGCACTTTTCCCAATTCAAGACAAGATTAGTTTCTTCACATCTCTGCAAAACTCGACCAGGATTGCTCAAGCAATCATCAAAAGAAGATCCATAGACGAAAAAGTCATCCATGAAAACCTCACAAATCTTTTCGCAAAAGTCAGAGAATATAGCCATCATGCATCTTTGAAAGGTAGCAGGTGCATTACATAAACCAAAAGGCATACATCTATAAGCAAAAGTACCAAAAGGGCATGTAAAAGTAGTCTTTGATTGATCTTTAGCCGACACAGGTATTTGAGAGACCAGAATAACCATCTAGAAAGCAGTAATGTGTATGTTTGCATAATCTTTCTAGCATTTGATCGATAAAAGGTAAGGGGTAATGATCTTTCTTAGTAGCCTTATTTAATTTGCGGAAATCAATTACCATCCTATAACCTGTAATAATTCTTTGTGGAATCAATTCATCTTTATCATTAGGAACAACAGTAATACCTCCCTTCTTAGGGACACAATGAACATGACTTACCCACTGACTATCAGCAACGGGTTAAATTATACCTGCCTCCAGAAGCTTTAGTATTTCTTTTCTTACCACTTCTTTCATTTTAGGATTCAGACGTCGTTGAGGATCACGAACTGGTTTGGCATCTGCTTCCAAATTTATTTTATGTTGACATAGAGTGGGACTAATGCCCTTAAGATCATCAAGAGTATATCCAATAGCAGCACGGTGCTTCTTCAGAGTTTTCAATAATCTTTCTTCTTCATGCTCTGAAAGGTTAGCACTAATAATAACATGATATATCTTCTTTTCATCAAGATAAGCATATTTAAGATTATCAGGCAACGGTTTAAGCTCAAACACGGGATCACCCTTAGGTGGAAGGGGATCCCCTAGGATTTCAATAGGCAAATTGTGTTTCAGAATAGGTTCTTGTTTAAAGAATACTTCATCTATTTCCCTTCTTTCATTCATAAACTTATCATTCTCATGGTCTAGCAAATATTATTCTAAAGGATCACTAGGAGGTACGGCAATAGAAGCAAGACCAATAATTTCATCCTTACTAGGCAATTCTTCTTCACGGTGTTGTTTACTAAATTTAGAGAAATTAAACTCATGAGTCATATCATCCAAGCCAATAGTAACAACATTCTTTTCGCAGTCTATCTTAGCATTAATAGTGTTCAAGAAGGGTCTACCAAATATAATGGGACAAAAGCTATCTTGTGGGGAACTAAGAACAAGAAAATCAACAGGATATTTAGTTTTCCCGCACAAGACTTCAACATCTCTAACAATTCCCGTTGCTAAAATAGTATCTCTATTAGCAAGTTTAATTGTGACATCAATGTCTTCTAACTCAGCAGGTGCAATTTCATTCTTGATTTCTTTATACAAGTCATAAGGTATAACACTAGCACTAGCACCCATATCACATAAGCCATGATAACAATGTTCTCCTATTTTAACAGAAATAACAGGCATGCCTACCACAGGTCTATGTTTATCTTTAGCACAAGGTTTATCAATTCTAGCAGTTTCACCGCAGAACTGAATAACATGCCCAACAATATTATCAGACAAGAGCTCTTTAACAATGGCAATATTAGGTTCTACTTTAACTTGCTCAGGAGGTGTATATGTTTTAATATTGCTTTTATGAACCACAGTTGAAGCTTTACCATGATCCTTTATCCTAACAGGGAAAGGTGGTTTCTCAACATAACAAGTAGGAACAATAGGATCATTATAAGTGACAGTCTTTTCTTCAACTTTAATAGGTGCAGCTACTTTTACTTCTATGGGAGGATGATATTTAAACCACTTCTCCTTAGGGAGATCAACATAAGTAGCAAAAGATTCACAGAAAGAAGCTACTATCTCAGAATCAAGTCCATATTTAGTGCTAAACTTACGGAAAATATCAGTATCCATAAAATATTTAACACAATCAAACTTAGGTGTCATACCTGACTCCTTACCATTGTCGAGGTCCCATTCTTCAGAGTTGCGTTTATTCTATCCAATAAAGCCCATCTAAATCCAATTGTCTTCATCATAAAAGAGCCAGCACAAGAAGTATCAAGCATGGTGCAATAATTTTCAGAAATCCGAGCATAAATTTTTTGTAGAATTGTTTCTCTTGCAAGCTCATGATTGGGGCATGAATATAACATTGATTTAAGCCTCCCCCAAGCTTGAGTGATGCTTTCTCCTTCGCGAGGCCAAAAATTATATATATAATTGCGATCACGATGAACAAGATTCATAGGGTAATACTTTTGATGAAACTCCAATTTCAATCTTCTATAATTCCATGATCTCGTATCATCACATAGCCTATACCATATCAATGCGTCTCCCTTCAAATATAAAGGGAAGACCTTCTTCTTAGCAACAACATCGGGTATACCTGCAAGCTTAAATAATCCACAAACTTTATCCACATATATTAGGTATTCATCAGGATGCTTTGTTCCATCTACTGTAAAAGGATTAGCTAGCAGTTTTTCTATCATACCCGAAGGATACTCATAGGGAATTTCATTTTCATATTCATTTTCAATAGGTTTAGTAGGTTGAGGAGAAACTCTTTGCTCTACTGGTCGGGGTGAAGATACCCCGAACAAGCCCCTCAGAGGATAACTTTCCATAGTAACAAGTGACAATAAATTTCAGCACACTATATAAATTTTTCCTTACCAAATTCCACCTACCAAAGGCGCTTCACTCCCCGACAACAGCGCCAGAAAAGAGTCTTGATGACCCACAAGTATAGGGGATCTATAGTAGTCCTTTCCATAAGTAAGAGTGTCGAACCCAACGAGGAGCAGAAGGAAATGATAAACAGTTTTCAGCAAGGTATTCTCTGCAAGTACTGAAATAAGTGGTAACAGATAGTTTTGTGATAAGATAATTTGTAACGAGCAACAAGTAATAAAAGTAAATAAAGTGCAGCAAGGTGGCCCAATCCTCTTGGTAGCAAAGTACAAGCCTGGACGAACTCTTATATAAGGAAAAGCGCTCCCGAGGACACATGGGAATATCATCAAGCTAGTTTTCATCACGTTCATATGATTCACGTTCGGTACTTTGATAATTTGACATGTGGGTAGTCCGGTGCTTGGGTACTGTTCTTACTTGAACAAGCATCCCACTTATGATTAACCTCTATTGCAAGCATCCACAAGTACAACAAAAGTATTAAGGTAAACCTAACCATAGCATGAAACATATGGATCAAAATCAGCCCCTTACGAAGCAACACATAAACTAGGGTTTAACCTTCTGTCACTCTAGCAACCCATCATCTACTTATTACTACCCAATGCCTTCCTCTAGGCCCAAATAATGGTGAAGTGTTATGTAGTCGATGTTCACATAACACCACTAGAGGCTAGAAAACATACATCTCATCAAAATATAGAACGAATGCCAAATTCACATGACTACTAATAGCAAGACTTCTCCCTTGTCCTCAGGAACAAATGTAACTACTCACAAAGCATATTCATGTTGATAATCAGAGGGGTAATAATATGCATTAAGGATGTGAACATATGATCTTCCACCAATTAAACCAACTAGCATCAACTACAAGGAGTAATTAACACTACTAGCAACCTACTAGCACCAATCCCGGACTTGGAGACAAGAATTGGATACAAGAGATGAACTAGGATTTTGAGATCAGATGGTGCTGATGAAGATGTTGATGGAGATTACCCTCTCCCGATGAGAGGAGCGTTGGTGATGATCTTGGCGATGATTTCCCCCTCCGGGAGGGAAGTTTCCCCGACAGAACAGCTCTGTCGGAGCTCTAGATTGGATCGGCCAAGGTTCTGCCTTGTGGCGGTGGAGTTTCGTCCCGAAAGATTGCTTCCTATTTTTTCTCGACGAAAGACTTCATATAGGAGAAGATGGTCATCGGAGAGCCACCAGGGGGCCCACGAGGTAGGGGGCGTGCCCTAGGGGGGGGGGGGGCGCCCCCACCCTCGTGAACAGGGTGTGGGCCCCCTGGTCTTCATCTTTGGCGAGGATTTTTCATTATTTATTATAAGGTATTCCGTGGAGTTTCAGGACTTTTGGAGTTGTGCATAATAGGTCTCTAATATTTGCTCCTTTTCCAGCCCAGAATTCCAGTTGCCGGCATTCTCCCTCCTTATGTAAACCTTGTAGAATAAGAGAGAATAGCCATAAGTATTGTAACATAATGTGAAATAACAGCCCATAATGCAATAAATATCGATATAAAAGCATGATGCAAAATGGACGTATCAAGGAGTCTTCTAGAATACGGCACTGCTTAGTATAGAACAAATCAGCTCTTTATGACACTACGCCTACCACGGTTGCTCCATGCAAGCAGCAGAATAATTCTAGCAGCGGAACAATGACGACGGTGATGAACTCCACTCCACACGGACTTTGGCTGGAACGCTTATCCTAGCTCGCAAACAAGGGATCCACGGCAAACAAGCAATCAAATCCGGCATGACTTGCAAACTGGCATGACACCCCAGCTCAGTACAATGAATGTACTTGCAAGCTCACAAAAACCAAAGCAATCAAGACATACAACAACATGGCAATTACAGGTTAACAAGGATTATCGTGATACTATCAGAACAACATGGCATGAACAACATGATACGGCTAGAACAATAAGAGCTTGGCATGAACATATAAACATGATGACAGTATCATGCAACATGATGACGTTATCATGCACCAACTTACTCTGTTCGGGTTACCTTGTAACCAACATGGACATCACATGATCATCTCAGGATCCAATCAAGCTTGGTATTAACCATACCGTAGTAATCATTACATGACCACAAGGAGCTTGATCTTTACCCTTGACTCTTGCATAACACCACAAATATTCATCAACTCGGGATCCTCGATACCATGGTGATCATCTCACGATCACAACCACAAACTGGGCCCTAAGCAATTTAGTATAGCGAGTGTGGAAAAGTGGTGGTAGGAGTTGGGAAATTGTCCCTAAGCAATTGACTACTTTACTAGACCAATAGCAAATTTTATGTGGGAGAGGCCACTGCTAGCATGTCATCCCTGACTTTGAATTCTATGCACTTATGATTGGAACTATTAGCAAGTATCCGCAACTACTAACGTTCATTAAGGTAAACCAAACCATAGCATTAAGATATATTGGTCCCCCTTCAATCCCGTATGCATCAATTTCTACGCTAGGTTGAAGCTTGTGTCACTCTTGCCCTCCAATACATAGTCCTATCAACATACAACTAACCCTATGGTGTGATCCACGCGCACGCTCATATGATGGGCACCAAAGGACAACGACATAACCACAAGCAAATTAAATCAATCATAGCAATTCACCAATTACCGGTAGGACAACGAAAATCTACTTAGACATCATAGGATGGCAACACATCATTGGATAATAATATGAAGCATAAAGCACCATATTCAAGTAGAGGGTAGCGGGTTGCGGGAGAGTGGACCACTATAGATAGATGGGGGAAGGTGACGAAGATGTTGGTGAAGATGACGAAGGTGTTGGTGTAGATCGCCGTCACACGATGATGGCCCCGGCGGCGTTCTGGCGCCACCGAAAGAGAGGGGGAGAGGGCCCCCCTTCTTCTTCTTCTTCCTTGACCTTCTCCCTAGATGGAAGAAGGGTTTCCCCTCTGGTCCATAGCCTTCATGGTGGCGGAGGGGCGAGAGCCCCTCCGAGATTTGATCTGTCTCTCTATCTCTCTATGTTTCTGTGTTCCAGATTCTGCCCTTTCACCATTTCTTATATTCCGGGAGACCCGTAACTCCGATTGGGCTGAAATTTGGACATGATTTTTATCCGGATATTAGCTTTCTTGCGGCGAAAGAAGGGCACCAACCACCTTACGGGGTGTCCACGAGGGCCCAGGGCGGGCCTGACCCCCTAGGGCGCGCCCCTGCCTCGTGGCCCCCTCGGGCACCGTCTTGCGTTGATTCTTCTTCCAAAAAATCACATATATTCCAAAAAAAATCTCCGTCAGTTTTTATCCCATTTGGACTCCGTTTGATATGGATTTTCTGTGAAACAAAAAACATGCAACAAACCGGAACTGGCACTGGGCACTGGATCAATATGTTAGTCCCAAAAATAGTATAAAAAGTTTCCAAAAGTATATGAAAGTTGTAGAATATTGGCATGGAACAATCAAAAATTATAGATACGACGGAGACATATCAGCATCCCAAGCTTAATTCCTTCTCGTCCTCGAGTAGGTAAATGATAAAAAAGATAATTTTTGATGTGGAATGCTACCTAGCATAATCTTGATCATGTAATATAATCATGGCATGTATATTAAGACACGAGTGATTCAAAGCAATAGTCTATCATTTGACATTAAGACAATAATACTTCAAGCATACTAATAAAGCAATCATGTCTTTTCAAAATAACATGGCCAAAGAAAGTTATCCCTACAAAATCATATGGTCTGGCTATGCTCCATATTCACTACACAAAATATTCAAATCATGCACAACCCCGATGACAAGCCAAGCAATTGTTTCATACTTTTGATGTTCTCAAACCTTTTCAACTTTCACGCAATACATGAGCGTGAGCCATGGATATAGCACTATAGGTGGAATAGAATACGATGATGGAGGTTGTGTGGAGAAGACAAAAAGGAAGAAAGTCTCACATCGACGCGGCTAATCAATGGGCTATGGAGATGCCCATCAATTGATGTCAATGCGAGGAGTAGGGATTTCCATGCAACGGATGCACTAAGAGCTATACGTGTATGAAAGCTCAAACTGAAAACTAAGTGGGTGTGCATCCAACTTGCTTGCTCATGAAGACCTATGGCATTTGAGTAAGCCCATCGTTGGAATATACAAGCCAAGTTCTATAATGAAAATTCCCAGTAGTATATGAAAGTGATAACTCAAGAGACTCTCTATATGAAGAGCATGGTGCTACTCTGAAGCACAAGCGTGGTAATAGGATAGTAACATTGTCCCTTCCCTCTTTTCTCTCATTTTTTTATTTTTTTCTCTTTGTTTCGGTGGGTTCTTTGGCCTCTTTTATTTTGATAACCTCACCTGGGACAATGTTCTAATAATGATGATCATCACACTTTTATTTACTTACAACTCAATACTAGAACAAAGATATGACTCTATATGAATGCGTACGGCGGTGTACCGGGATGTGCAATGATCTAGCGTAGCAAAGATATCAAAAAACAGACAAGCCATGAAAATATCATGCTAGCTATCTTACGATCATGCAAAGCAATATGACAATGAATGCTCAAGTCATGTATATGATGATGACGGAAGTTGCATGGCAATATATCTCGGAATGGCTATGGAAATGCCATGATAGGTAGGTATGGTGGCTGTTTTGAGGAAGATATAAGGAGGCTTATGTGTGACAGAATGTATCATATCAAGGGGTTTGGATGCTCCGGCGAAGTTTGCACCAACTCTCAAGGTGAGAAAGGGCAATGCAAGGTACCGAAGAGGCTAGCAGTGATGGAAGGGTGAGAGTGCGTATAATCCATGGACTCAACATTAATCATAAAGAACACACATACTTATTGCAAAAATCTTAGTCACAAAACAAAGTACTATGTGCATGCTCCTAGGGGGATAGATTGGTAGGAAAATACCATCGCTCGTCCCCGACCGCCACTCATAAGGAAGACAATCAGTAAATAAATCATGCTCCGACTTCATCACATAACGATTCGCCATACGTGCAAGCTACGGGAATCAAAAACTTCAACACAAGTATTTCTTTAATCCACAACTACCCACTAGCATGACTCTAATATCACCATCTTTATATCGCAAAACTATTGCAAGGAATCAAACATATCATATTCAGTGATCTACAAGTTTTATGTAGGATTTTATGACTAACCATGTTAATGACCAGTTCCTGTCATCTCTCTAAATAGATATATAAGTGAAGCAAGAGAGTTTAATTCTTTCTACCAAAGATATGCCCATGCTCTAACAAATATAAGTGAAGCAAAAGAGCATTCTACAAATGGCGGTTTTCTATGTGAAGAGAAACAGGCAATCCAAACTTCAAATGATATAAGTGAAGCACATGAAGCATTCTATAAAGCCATACTCAAAAATATAAGTGAAGTGCAATGAGCATTCTATAAATCAACCATGGCTATCTCATACCAGCATGGTGCATCAAAGAAAAGTGAAAACTAAATGCAAAATACACTCCAAGATTTGCACATATCACATCAACGAAATGAAACTGAAAACACACCGATACTTGTTGAAGAAAGTTGGGATGCCTTTCGGGGCATCCCCAAGCTTAGACGCTTGAGTCTCCTTGAATATTTACTTGGGGTGCCTTGGGCATCCCCAAGCTTGAGCTCTTGTCTCTCCTCCTTCTCCTCACATCGAGACATCCTCGATCTTCGAACACTTCATCCACACAAAACTCAACAGAAAGCTCGGTAAGATCCGTTAGTATAATAAAACAAATCACTACTCTAAGTACTGTTGTAGACCAATTCGTATTTTGTTTTTGCATTGTATCTACTGTAATATAACTTTTCCATGGCTTAATCCACTGACAGAAATCGATAGTTTCATCAAAACAAGCAAACTATGCATCAAAAAAACAGAATCTATCTTAAATAGGACAGTCTGTAGTAATCTGAACATTCACTATACTTCTGGTAGTCCAAAAATTCTGAAATAATTAGGAAACATATTTTTTTAATAGAAAGACAGTGCAAAAACTTTTAGAACCATTTGACGTTCCAGTAAGAAATGTAAAATCGCGCACTACAGACAAAGTTTCTGTCTTGCACCGCACAAACCAACAAGAAGTGTAAACATCCCAAAGGCAAATCTTGGCACATTATTTTTGTTTTTAAACTTTATAAAAGCACAAAACAGAAAAAAATGACTCTCTAAAACTTCTGGGTTGTCTCCCTGGTAGCGCTTTCTTTAAAGCCATTAAGCTAGGCATATAGTGCTCAAGTAATGGATCCACCGGGATCCCAAGGTATATCAAAGCCAATTTTAATTAACAATGATTTGTGATTTAGTAGTGAGCACAAAGTAACATATATCATGCAACAACGAAGTCTAACTCTCTTCCTATGCATCGACATGTCATACAAGAACAATTCATGAACATCAAGTAAAGGCCAATACATAGCATAAGCAGTTTCTTGCAATTTTATCGTGTTGGAAACATAGAGAGGTGGAGATATAGTTCCTCTCTCATAATAATTGCTAGTAGGAGCAGCAAGCACATGCATATTATATCTATCAAAATCATCATGTGTAGTAGTAAAATGCAACCCATCAATATAATCCTTAATAAGGGCAAACTTCTCCGATATAGTGTAGTCGGGAGAATTCAAAAAGATAATAGGACTATCATGCATGGGTGCAATAGCAACAATTTCATGTTTAACATAGGAACTGTAGCAAGTTCATCTCCATAAGCATAATTCATATTGGCATCTTGGCCACAAGCACAGCAAGCATCATCAAAAAGGGATATTTCAAAAGAATCAACGGGATCATAACAATCATCATACCATTCATCCTTCGGTAGATTCGAAGGAAAATTAAACAATGTATGGGATAAAGAGTTACTCTCATTAGATGGCGGGAACGGGTGATTAATCCGCTCTTCCTCCTTTTGTTCTTCGCTCTCCTCCTCATCTTTTTCATCCAATGAGCTCACAATGTCATTAATTTCTTCTTCCATAGACTCCTACAAAATATTAGTCTCTTCTTGGACAGCGGAGGAGTCCTCAATATATGGTTTAATATAAGGATTAGAAGCATAATTATCATAGCAATATTTAAGTATGGCCAAATTTTCAGATTTGTAGAGAGTAGTATCACACTCTTCAATAAAAGAACCAATTTCACAAGTACCCCTAGAAGCAACAAATTCTTCAATTTGTTGAACATCATAGTAATTATAAACACCCTTAGTATATGAAGATACAATTCCATTATCACTAAACCCACATTGGTAAGGAAGGTGTTTCTTAGGGTCTTTAGAACAACAAGTACAATCATATATTTCACATAAATTCCAACCACATCACTCCAAACGATGAATTTGATCCACTAAAAGTTTCCCTTTTCCAGATATGCGATGTCGCACATAACAAGCATGCTCATCTAAAGATTTGCCCTCAGCTAAGCTAGTTGGGGTTTCAGCCCGAGCACATAGGGATCAAAGATGATCCAAGTAAAAAGCTTCAGCAGTGTGATAGATTTTGAGTGGTTCTTCAACCATTGGTTCACTAGGTACCACTAATTTTTTTTAGTATTTTGCGTTTCCTACCCATAACTAAAGATAGAAAACAAGAGCATAAAATAAAAACTACTTAGTGATAAAGCAAACAAGCACACACGAGAATATTCATCCCACGCTATAACTCCCCGGCAACGGCGCCAGAAAAAGGTCTTGAGAACCCACAAGTATAGGGGATCAATTGTAGCCTCTTTCGATAAGTAAGAGTGTCGAACCCAACGAGGACCTAAAGGTAGAACAAATATTCCCTCAAGTTCTATCGACTACCGATACAACTCTATGCACGCTTAATGTTCGCTTTACCTAGAACAAGTATATATGAAACTAGAACTACTTTGTAGGTGTTTTTGGATAGGTTTGCAAGATAATAAAGAGCGTGTAAATAAAATCTAGGGGCTGTTTATATAAAGAAACAATAAATTTAGTATAAGGAGTGTGGAAAAGTGGTGGTAGGAGTTTCAAAATTGTCCCTAAGCAATTGACTACTTTACTAGACCGATAGCAAGTTTTATGTGGGAGAGGCCACTGCTAGCATGTCATCCCTGACATGGAATTCTATGCACTTATGATTGGAACTATTAGCAAGCATCCGCAACTAATAACATTCATTAAGGTAAAACCCAACCATAGCATTAAGATATATTGGCCCCCCTTCAATCTCGTATGCATCAATTTCTATGCTAGGTTGAAGCTTCTGTCACTCTTGCCCTCCAATACATAGTCCTATAAACATACAACTAACCCTATGGTGTGATCCACACGCGCGCTCATATGATGGGAACTAAAGGACAGCAACATAACCACAAGCAAATTGAATCAATCATAGCAATTCACCAATTACCAATAGGACAACGAAAATCTACTCAAACATCATAGGATGGCAACACATCATTGGATAATAATATGAAGCATAAAGCACCATGTTCAAGTAGAGGGTACATCGGGTTGCGGGAGAGTGGACCACTGTAGATAGATGGGGGAAGGTGATGAAGATGTTGGTGAAGATGATGGAGGTGTTGGTGTAGATCGTCGTCACACGATGATGGCCCCGACGGCGTTCCGACGCCACCGGAAGAGAGGGGGAGAGGCCCCCCTACTTCTTCTTCTTCTTCCTTGACCTTCTCCCAAGATTGGAGAAGGGTTTCCCCTCTGGTCCATGGCCTCCATGGCGGCAAAGGGGCGAGATCCACTCCGAAATTCGATCTGTCTCTCTATCTCTCTGTGTTTCCGCATTCCAGATTATGCCCTTTCACTGTTTCTTATATTCCCGGAGATCCGTAACTCTGATTGGGCTGAAATTTGGACACAATTTTTATCCGGATATTAGCTTTCTTGCGGAGAAAGAAGGGCACCAACCTCCTTATGGGGTGGCCACGAGGGCCCAGGGCGCGCCTGACCCCCTGCGGCACACCCCCTGACTCGTGGCCCCCTCGGGCATCATCTTGCGTTGATTCTTCTTCCCAAAAATCACATATATTCCGAAAAAATCTCTGTCAGTTTTTATCCCGTTTGGACTCCGTTTGATATGGATTTTCTGCGAAACAAAAAACATGCAACAAATAGGAACGGGCACCGGGCACTGGATCAATATGTTAGTCCCAAAAATAGTATAAAAAGTTGCTAGAAGTATATGAAAGTTGTAGAATATTGGCATGGAACAATAAAAAATTATAGATACGACGGAGACGTATCAGGCTACAGCTCTCCCATGGGCGCGCGGCGACGAGCGCTGACGGAGGGGCTTAGGGAGGGGGAGACGGCTCTAGGAGGACGGCGACGACGCGGGGAACACGCTGGATAGGCCCAGGCTCACTGAAACGCCGAGCAGAGGAGGGGCCCGAGCAAGAAGACGTCCTGGACACGGCCAACGGCAACAGAGAGCACCCACAGTTATGCCATTAACGCGGTCACCGCATGCACTGGCATGTAGCTGGGGCAATGGGCTGGCAAATGTTGTCTAGTGGTAAGTTCTTCCAAGGTAGGTTTCAACAGCGGTGGCAACTTGGTTAAAGACACAGCGGTTAAAATGGTAAGTGAGCTATGAAGTTTACTACATCAAACTGAATCATTATGCAGTGATCAACAGAGTGAGGTTAAGAGTCCAATGAGTTGTCTGGGGTGTTTAGGTTAGGAAGGATTATAGTCATGTTAATTTTGAGATGGTTTGGACTAGCACTCACATAGAGTGATGGATTAGGCTGAAAATGAACATGGCAAGGTTATTAGGTCATACAAGAGTGCCACAGAAATTTCATGCCATTTGGCCAAGCCAAAATGGTACTTCCTTCATAGCCATCCTCTTTGTCCAGAAAATTGGGAAAACTCCTATGGGAAAATGGCTAGATGAAATGATCCCAAAACTTGTGGAGATAAGTTATATAGGTAGAAGAATTCCTAGGAAAATATTCAGATATTATGGAGGAAGATAAAATATACTTGCTTCATTAACTGAAAATTTGGACAGAACCAAAGAATTGATGTTGTGCTCGCATGAATGCATTGCATGAGCTCAGATCTTGAGAAGGGTGATGATTTGGTGATATGAAGGGTCATGCAAAATTTCAACTCAATAGGATTAACCTAGCTAGTACTTCCTTCACAACCAATTCCCTTAGACAGGAACTTTGAAAATTTGCTTAGGAATATTCACTAGGCAAATTAAGTTCAATTTTGTCATGAGGCAATTATATGGACATGAAAATGTGTCCAACAAGTTTGAGGTCAATTGGGCAAAGAATAGAAAAAGAATTAATTGAGCATGATGAGGAACATGGAAAACGAAATATTTTGCCATATTTTAGGTAGATATGACCAAACAATTTAGGAGAATTATTTGGGAATTTTGGGAGTGATAGAAATATAGGTTGCTTCACAACCTAGGGCTAATTAGGCTATTCCTTTAATAGAAAAAGGAATATTCCCAAGGAAAAGAGTATTGGAGTTGGGCTAGGATCAAAATGGCAAGGTCTTGGGAAGGGTTTTGAGGATGACAAGCCACTCTGGAAAGAAAGAAGAGGTCATCTTCTTCATTTCCAGACCACAAAGCCACGAATAAAGAAAACTCAAGCAAAAATCTCAAAGGAACAAAAGGAAAAAAATAAAGGGCCAAAAATCAGGCTGTGCACTACAAAAAAAATACACTTCTGTGATGATATGTGTTTGTCACAGTAGGTCGCGTTTTCTATCATCCATGTACATCCATGACGATTTTATGACAGAATCAAGATAGTCATACTTGTGCTATCGTAGAAGTGTTCCATGACATTACCAAAATTATCATCACGGAAGTGTCCACTTCCATGACGATAAATCACGTGTCACAGAAGTGCTTTCGTCAAGGGTGACCGACACGTGGCATCCACCATAACGGAACGCCATTAAGCTATTGGGTCGGGTTTTGGATCTGATAACCCGTTAATAGCCCGAACCAATGGGGATTTTCCACGTGTAAAATCATCATTGGATGGAGGAGACACGTGTCAGGTCCGCGTTGGCACAGGTGTCACTCATCCAATGGGCGAGACGCGCCTATGATATGTTGACACGTGGACCGGCCAATCAAGTTTAAATGGTCCGGCCCAACTGAAGGCCCACAAGATTTTGCGGACCATAATGGGCCAGCCCAGCTAAAGGCCCACGAGATTTTGCGGACCATAATGCGCTGGCCCAGCTAAAGGCCCACAAGATTTTGTGGGCCATAATGGGCCGGCCCAGGTAAAGGCCCACAAGATTTTTGTGTGCCATAATGGGCCGGCCCAGGTAAAGGCCCACAAGATTCTTGCGGATCATAATGGGCCGGCCCAGCTAAAGGCCCACGAGATTTCGCCGACATTAATGGGCCGGCCCAGCTGTAGGCCCATAAGATTTTGAGGACCCTAGTAGGCCGACCCATTAACTGGCTGCCATGTTTTGGGCCAAATGCCGGCCCTTATTTGATCCGGTCCATTAATGGCCTGCCACGCTCCAGGCCTAATAGTGGCCCATATGAGATCCGGCCCGTTAAAAGCCTACCACATTCTGGGCCAAATTACGGCCTAGATCAGGTCTGGCCCTTTAAGAGGCTTTGGGCTCAATTATGGCCCATATCAGATTCGACCCGTCAACTGGACACTATGCTTTGGGCCCACTTGCTAAAGGCCCACTTAGTAACTCGGCCTGATATTAGTTTTGGCCTGCTATGGGCCTGTTTAACATTTCGGCCCTATATTAATTTCAGCCTATTAAAAGCCCGTCATATAGTTGGGCCTAACTATGGCCCGGTTTGCATCCGGCCTACTCGCAGCCGATATCTGATTGGGCAAACAAGGACCGAGACAATTTTGGCCTGTTAAAATCCCGTGATTTGATTCGCATAATCATGGGCCGGGGTTCATTTCGGGATGCTGACGGCCCGTGAGCTGTTCGGCACGTTTTGGGCCCAACGTACATCGTGATTGCATGAGGCCCGATTATGTACCGTAATTTTATAGTCTGGCCAGTTTACTGCGAAGAAAGGATATATATACAGTAAAATAACTGCAACATCGTGAATAAGAAAAAACCTAGACTATACAATAAAGAAATTATGACATATTACATCCACCGGGCATCAAAGTTCGCCACTATGATGAAAAAGCACAAGCAGACAGCAGATTACATACACTGGGCATCAAAGATCGCCACCAGTGCAAATAAACACGCCGTCAAAATAATATACAAAACCGACATCACTTCAATAGAGTTCAAGAAAGGTTAGCCCTGCTGGGGAGCTGCAGTGCAAGCAACTGAGCAAGATGATGAGACTGCACTTGTTCAACACTTATATCTTCCTCACTCTAAAAGATAAACAAGTAGACATATGACAGGTTTTGCACATAAAAGTATTAGTGCTGACAATTCATCACATTTCTTACTGACGAATAAAGTGACACAGTTTAAAATTGCATTAACACAATATGGTATTGTTCAGGTCAAGACATGGCAGGAAATGACATTGTGAAGTAGTTGGCAGCTTCACGACACCACTGGATTACAGATCAGGAACTCATAAATATCAATGGTTAGTGTGCTGTCAATTTATACCATTTCAGATTGGCAAATAAAGAGACAGTTTAAATAATAATAGAATGATATGACATTGTTCATAGTTAAGACATTGCAGAATATGACACTGTGCTGTAGTGGGTAGGTTCACCACACCACTAGATTACGGATGAAGAACAGAAGCATACATGCAGTGCAAAAGAAGATCACTTGATCTGTATAGTTTAATTTACATGGTATGAAGAAGGAACTTGGTTGTATAACTGAAAACTTAAATTGAGAAAGGACAAACTTTTGTTTATGAACTACATAATAAACTTTAAACAAGCAATTTGATGCAAACACCAAAAATAAACAGCTGTTGCAGTCATGCCTAACCAAATATATACAACAAAGTTTGAAGGCTTGAGATGGACAAACTTACATTATTGGTGAAGACAGGCTCTATAAAGGCCTTGTCCATGCTGATGGGGGGCAATTCAAGAAGTTTACCACATAATCTTCTTCAAAAGCATTGCCGTTATTCTACATTTTTTAAGAGTAAATATAGATGTGATAATGTATGAAAAAATGGAGAATATTTAAGATAAGATGAAGAGTGACGCTACATAACGAAGTAGCTATAAATGTAAATGCAGCGATACAGGCAAAAGGTACAGCCAAGAGCAATGTACAGCTAAACTTCTTCAGTACCAACCTTATGGTAAGAGTAAATATAGATCTGATGTGTAGAAAATGGAGGGCAGAGCAAAATAAGCTGCAGAGTGATGGTACACTGATAAAGAACAGCATGTACTTACAAGAACAATGCAGAGCTAAAAAAACATTGGCATTGGATATATTCTACACTAATGTAACCATTCATACAGATTAGATAATTTGGAGCGAACAATTGATAAGCAAGCTATCATGCATGCTGCTGTCACATAATGAACCAGGTATGTATGCAAGTACAGTGATACAGGACAACATGTACTAACAAGAGCAAAGCAGCGGGCAGCATATTTGCGATATCATGTCGTTCTTGTCAAATCGGAATTCTTCTTCAAGCAGTTTCCCTACAAAAAAGATCCGTAAGGCACATGCGGAAAAGTAGAAGTTCAAATTGTCATGTGATTTCATAGACAATACCTCATCCTGGGAACGAGACCAGTACATAACAAGGTTTTTCCATCCAATGTCTTCTAAATTTAGCACTAGAGACTTCATCGGAAATTCGATTGTAGACTTGCCATCAAAGTGCGATTTCCTAACACCGATACTGCTGCAATGCTTCTTTGAAAAGCACAAGCAAGCTTTGCTTGTAATGACTATCCAGATTGACCCTCGCCTAGTTACAACAATGTAATGTAAATCATTGATGTGTTCAGTCAACAGAAAACAAGAAAATAATAACCATGAATAATAGCACTTACACGTAAGTTGGACAGGAAGATGTGAAAATGGTGTTTGTCTTCACAATAATCTTCCCATGATGGGAATATATGCACGTAGTCCCTAACAACATTGAAAGCATTGTCTTTTAAACTGTGAATAAATGGAATGGGGTTCCAATCTGTAGGAATTGGCCGTCTCTGTAGTTGGGATAGGTCTTCGGCCGATGGACTTGCTGTACTTTTTGCTGGAGTGGGATTTTTCTATGGTACAACTGGTGGTATGGCAAATGAAATTGGTATACCTTTTGCTGGAGTGCAGGTCCTGTGTGGTGGGGCTAGTGGTGTGGCTAGTGAAGTATGGGTACAGTCTGCTAGAGTCGGTCCTACGTTTTGTGTCACTGGTTGTACAGCCAATATAAGTGGGGTGCTGTCTGATTTCTCCGGTACCACCACGTTTTTCAGAGACTTTGCTGGTGCTCCTTCAGGTTCGGCAATCACCCTCTTTCTTTTTGATGTCTGATGCACAAGAACAGCATTTGAGTGAAAAAACATGGTACGATGATAGATGGAATATGTATTGATAATGGATGGGCATGGCATCTAGACATATATCATGAGTAAACTAAGCAGATGGCAGTGCAACAAAGTAGAAGAAATGCAAGACAACATATGCAAGATACCCGCAATCAGTAAAACATTGCCAAATTAGAACAGGCACCTTGATGGGTGAATAGGGCATGCCATCTGCCTTTGACTCCTCGAGGTTAGAATAGTCATTAGGATCATATTCTGAACAAGAATCAACAGGTGGTGAGCGTATGAGTTTCATTGCATCCAGAATGGCACTCAATGCCTCGGTGCCAATTTTGTAAGTCATTGCAGTGTTTAGCTTCAAGAGTGGACTGCTGCTAGTGCGACACAAAGCAGCTACACATATCATAGTGTAGATATAACGGGAAAACCTTAAGCATCAGAGTAAAATCAGCAAAGTGGAACTTGCTGGAATATATGTGCTAGTATTGCCGGTACGGCTAGAAAGGCTTCGGATACCAGCTCTCTTCAAGTGAAGGTGCGGTACTATTAATATCAATGTAACTCTCAAAGGCGACACAGCTCCCCGCATTTCCTTGCTATTCTTATAGGATTCAAGTGGGCAGGCCACTACAAATCCTATTCCTATGTTTACAAGATCCTATGAATCAAAGAGGCTCAAAGTGTCCATCACAATCGACCGTATAGACCTCTACACTGCAAATGTCCCTGCTCATCTTCAGTACAAGGAACATACTGTACTACTATCATACTCCCTCCGTTCCAAAATATAAGTCTTGGTAGAGATTTCCACTATGGATCACATACAGATGTATCCAGATACATTTTAGAGTGTAGATTCACTCATTTTGCTCCATATGTAGTCCATGGTGGAATCTATACAAAGACTTGTATTTAGGAACAGAGAGAGTACATATTAAAGAAGAATGGAAGAGGAACATGGTAAAGAAGAGCAAGCAGATTTTGGATAATAAAATGTTGGTTGCGCAGTGCCCACACATGATGAACTAGAGCGCATTAAGAATGCAACTCCCAGCTGTCTCTCGACCATTTCAGGCGGTTGGATGAAGATCCTATGTCTCCTAACCCTTCTTCTTCCTCGTCTCTGATTCTTCCCATACAGAACACCGCACGGGCCGCTGACCGGACCACCGTCCCCCACCGCTTGTGTTCCTCCACCACCCCCACCCCCACCCCCGCCCCAACCCCCACCCGCGTCAAGTTTTCTTCATTCGGCGAGGCCCCACAACCACCGAGCCCCTTCGATCGCACGGCAAACTCCGGCGAGCTCTGAAAAATCGACTGACCCAATTTTGAAATTTAGTCTACTATGATTTAACTAGTGTGGAATATAAAAGGGGAAAACCATAAGCATTGGGACTATAGTGTAGAGTGTGCCATGGCGGATCTGAAGGTGCAAACCGGACAAAGGAAATTTCACAACCAAGACACGAAATCAGAGTAAAGTAGTGGCGATCTATTTTCTTGCTGCGATAAATAAGTTGAGAAGATACGAAAGAGTACTACCTCTGGTGCGACGCCGTGTATGCATCTGCTGAGAATTTGACGGTGCTGCGGTAGCGATGGCTGTCGGTGGCGTGGAAGCAGATCTAGGAGGGTAGACGGTGGCGGTGGGGCGCGGTGCACGAGACGGTCGTAGGAGCAGCGCCGACAAGGTGGACGACGGCGGGGTTGAAGCGAGAGGACGGGATGCAAGGATCCCGGTCCGAAGCCGTGGATGAGAGAGGTCGATCTCTTGTAATGGACGGCGACGTCGGGGTATCAGCTCCGGCATGGTGGAGGAGGACGACGGTGGATGGGGTGGCGGACGGAGGAGGGTGGGGTGTAAAGGGTGTTTTGGTGTCCACGGAGTACGAATGGGGAAAAGGAAGGTAGAGAGGAAGGGGGAACCATGTATTCAGGGCGCGCTTGTCTCAAATGCGAGGAAATTTACAAACTTAGCCCCCGTTTCAAATATCTACTACATCACAGCAACACTAGTCGGTTGGGGATAGGACAGTAATCTCGCGTACACCGAATATTTGCCGACGAGAGTTTGTTTTTGGCGCCCACCATGTATGAATATGAATCGGGGAGGGAGTCGATTTCGGCCGAGGACACACTGTGTTTTGGCGCCCACCGTGTATGAATCCGTGTGAGAGGCGGTTACGTCACGTTTGGGTGAAATTATGGACCTACCCCTATCGAAACCTATAGAAATCCAGCAGATAGACTTTGGTGGCAG
This sequence comes from Triticum aestivum, assembly GCF_018294505.1. NCBI lineage: Eukaryota > Viridiplantae > Streptophyta > Magnoliopsida > Poales > Poaceae > Triticum > Triticum aestivum. Next base: position 50,281,030 of record NC_057797.1, read on the forward strand.
GGATAGGCAGTAGTGATTTCCATCTCGCAGATTTTGGATTCGGGCGGTTACTGCGACTTTCCCCGCTTCATTCAAATTTTGCAGAGTGCATGTTTACCGTGCCAACTCAATTCGAATCCCGTTTCTATTCTATTTTTTTGGGCGGGATCCATTTTCAATTGCAATTACATTCTATATACATCATTTTTTTATATATACTTTCAAAAGCACAACAAAGAATTCTACTCCTTTATATGTATAATATGATTTACAAATACAATGATCTCGAAAACTTAAGGTTGAATTCGAAATTTTTTAACCAAATTATGTTCTACTAAAATGTATGGATCAGCAATATCCACATATTAAATAACATAGATGTGCGTGAATTCATATGAGTATGCATGTTTGATAGATCAATTTTGGTTCGAGTATGGATTACATGTATCATCATCTCGAATTCAAATATTTGAATCCCTTTTTTGTTCACTCCTTTCACGCCCATCTCTATCGCATGCATGCTCCTTCAGGTAGCTATCACTCTCTTTTCTCCAGCTCACCCGCACGCTCACTTCCTGTTTCTCCTATCCTCGCAAACATGGTCTCTCGACGTCTCCCTTGAGAAGTGTCACACTCTCCCTATCAGTATACATTACACGGTTTTCATTATCTCTCACGTCTCAACTGTTCTCTGGTATCACTCGGCACCTAAGCTTTCTTTTTCACCGCCACACACACAGTCTCCACTCGTCTTTCACTTTGTCTTTCTCTCTATGGGATTCTCTCACACACCCTATATGTCTCTACATATGAATCATACCACTAAAATTACTCTCTCTCTTTCTCCTGTAGACACAACATTTGTTGCAGTCTCCTTTTCGTCTCCATCCCAGACTGACATTATTCATTTGTTTACCGATCAGACAACCCCGACTACCGTCTCCTCTCTCTCTCACACAGACACACACACACAACTCCTGCTTCCATTCCCCTTCCCCACTACCGTCTCTCTCTCACACACACAAAACTCTTGCTTTCGCACCCCGACTCGTATTTCTCTCACAAACATTTATCGACTAGCCAACCTCTAGATAGGTTTATACACCTGCTCACTCGTGCTTCCACCATCGCATACATGTCTCTCTCCCGCTCCTTGTATCTATGTAGATTTTTCTTCCCTTCTTGAGACACGCCCTCTCGATCGTGCACACACACACTATCGCCTCATTTTAAGCTGATACCTATCGCAAACACACTCCTTGTGTCTTTGTCACACATGCACTCCGTCCTCCTCCACTCTCCCTCTCTCTCACACACATGGGCTTTTTGCAACAACTAGCAAGATGCCCATGCATTGCACGCAACATCAAGATTCATTTGTATGAGTAGTTTATCTTGCGGGAGAAAAGGATGAACGAGGGAAGGCCTTATTTGCAAATGTGGAGAGGGGTGTGGTATCTTTTTGCAAAATTGCCATAGTTTCCTTCCTATCCGCCAGATATAGATCGGACGGCCTATATTGCAAGATGGCAGGCACACGATCATCACCGACAATGCTTTTTATAAGAGTAGGATAAATAGAGTTGGTGATGATGGTGGGCCTGCCATCCTGGAATGTAGGTCGTTCGAATTATATCTGGCGGATAGGAAGGAAAATATGGCGATTTACCCGCACTCTTCACCACATTTGCAGATAAGGCCTTCCCTCGTTCATCCTTTTCTCCCACAAGATCTTGATGTTCCGTGCAACACACGGGCATCTTGCTAGTAAGAGTAGAAATTAGACATATACCACTTCTCTAATCTTGAAACCAACAACATTCCTCCCTTATCTCATCAAAACCGCCAAAGGAATATATTTTGAGTGAAACATAAAATATTTTTAGTGATATACGTATTTCAAAACTAGACTTTTTTTTCTACAAAATCGGTGAATATGTATTAATCTACTTTGATCGTGTGGCAATACATTAGCACATTGCTAGTAGTTATTATAATTTTTTGGACACCAGACAAACGGTGGAGTACATATACGAAGAGAAGAGGCGCGCGCACGCAGTTGGCGTCTCGCTGTCACGCACACATGAGTGTTACGTAAAGGCGACGTTAACAAATAAACCCTAAAACCCTAGGTGCACGATTTTTGCATTCGCGGGTACCAGATACGTGGTGGAGCACCTTTGTAGGAATAGTCAGCTCGCGTGATAATTTGATCCGTAGGAGTTGATGGTTGGGACCACAGGTGAACGACTTGGAGCGCGGTGGCTCGCCAGTTGCCACAGATCGAGTAGCCACGTTTAAAATATCATTTTTTAGCGGGGTTAAGATTTCCGATTTTCAATGGCGCGTTATAAGTAGTAAGTAGTTTTTAGAACGATTGTTATGGAGCGAAAATGGAATTCATAGTACTACGTACCTCCTTGGCGTATGGTTTTTTTTTGCGATGGAGGTTGTATGGGTTTATGTTGCGAGATGTTGAACCTGGTAGTTCTAGGGAAAATACTATGGTTTAGATCTAACCCCCCTCTCTTCTTTAATTCTTTGCCAAATCAGCATGTTTGCTATTCCTGTGTGCATGATACCAGCTATGATACCACCATTATGGCCAGCCTTAATCATCGCATGCAATAATTTAGTGCACCTTGAAATATGAACATGTGTGGGGTGTGTATGTTTTTAATGACTTGAGACTATACTTAGCCCGGCATGCAAGATGACTTATTATGCACCGTTCCCCATACCTGCAGCAAGCCCGTGTAAAGAATCTGCATGCATGACTCTCCTCCCCCCACGCTCATCCAATCCGTTGTGACCAGCAATATTTCCACCCCTTCGCTCCCTCGTAATTTACTCGAACAAATATGCCCATGTAGCTGTTACTTAACTGCAGGTGCATTGGGTCACTGACATATGGTCCCAACAGGGGTCTGGCCCACATGTCAGTGATGCAACTAGACCTGCAGTTAAGTTAGTGCAGCTCAGTCCATATCTTATGTAGGTGTGCCATTGCTCGCTATAAATACTGCGCCTCCCACGACATCGCTATCTCCTCCCCCTCACGTTCACGTCCATCACTATCTCCTCCCCCTCCCTCTCACGTCGACCACCATGGCATCGCCCCTCCCAAGCCCTAGGATCCCCTCGCTGCACCGCACGAACGGTCACGCGTCGCCGTTCCGTTCCTCGCCGCCACTAGTCGAGGAGGAAGCATCGGTGTTCTGCTCCTCGCCGCTACCCAACGCGTTGGCATTCCGTTCCTCGCCGCCACTAGTCGAGGAGGATGCGTCGGTGTTCCGCTCCTCGCCTTAACGCGACGCGTCGCTGTTCCGTTCCTCGTCGCCACTAGTCGAGGAGGACGCGTCGGTGTTTCGCTCCTCGCCGCGACGTGTCGAGGTGGACGCGTCGGCGTTCCCAATCTCGCCAGCACGCGTGCCGGAGGACGCGTCGGCTCCCCGCTACAAGGAGACCGTACTGCCCGCCGAGCCCCCCAGCCTTGAGGAGCTTTGGAAAGAAATGGATGTCGCCTTGTGGGAGGCTTTGCCTCCAACAGAGCGCGCCAAAATAGAGGCGGAGAAGAAGGCCGAGGAAGAGAAGCGCACCACGGAACAAGCTACCTGGGAGGCCTATGTCGCGTCCGACAGAGTCAGGCAATTGGCTCTTTGGCAGAAGGCTCATGCGAGGGTCGTGAGGGTGGCGGAGGACACCTGTGCCGACGCTCTGAGTGCAGTCGGACCCAAGCGCCTCATCAACGCTTGGCGGCACGTGGACCGGGTGCACGCTTCCAGCGAGGAGGAGTACCTATTGGCGCCGGATCACCACACCGGTGAGATCGCGCTCGCCCGCCGGCAAGCCGCCAATCAGCACCTCGCGAGTTGCGAGGCTGAGGAAGAGGCATTGTGTCGGTGCGCTGGGAAATGGCCGCACACCAGGGCACTCGTGGCGCGCCGCAAGCGCTCCTACGAGCGCCGTGGCTTTTAGGAGGAGTATAATTTTTTGTTTCGTAAGGCAATCTCATCAGTTTTGGGACGCAAATGATAAATCCCGAATGTTCAGGAATTTTTAGCATCCTTAATTAAGTATGTAAAAGGGAAAGTTTGGAAACCTTGTGTATTCATACGCATTTTGCAAGTACGTGCATATAGCACAAACTTTACTATATACTATCGCACTACACATCTCTCTCGATATATGCTTGCAGACTATGCTACTCCCTCCGTCCAGGTCAATAAGTCATCTTTGGTTGTGCACCATGACTAAGAAGGAGGGGAGACTTATACACCTAGACGAAGGGAGCACTACGGCCTCTCAGCATCACAAGCATGTCCCCTTTTATAAGGCCCCGCGTTGGAAAGGTGCATGCATGCAACCATGTCATTGGTTGTACTGAAAGCTATTGTTGTTGGTGCCATGGCTGAAAAGTTAATACACTTCATGTGTGCTTTTTCATTGGCTACATGCATGTGAGAGAGTCATTTGGGAGTGGAATGTAAGAATTAATGTGAGAAAATTACTATGTGTCTTGGTCTAAGAGAATTTGTCTTTAGGCCTAATAAACCCGGACGGAGGGAGTACGTGCAAATGCACGTTTTAACATTACGATGCGGTTTTTGTAAAAGTAGAAAAACAACACTAGTCAAGCTTGTGAAATGATTCAATGCAAAACAAATGCAAAAATGCTCGTTTGATTGTTTACTTTTAGATTCCTTCTCTGTGGTTATTTCTCCGTCGTACTTTGTATGGAGTATCTCACTGGTTGGAAAGGCATGCAAATTCCCAAACCGCTTCCTACACCCTGTATCGAATTTTTTGCCGAACAAGTTGTGTCATGCAATTGGAATTCCAACTTGAGTACTACTACTAGTAGGAGTACCAGGGGCCAGTTCTTTTAAGCTTCTGGATTAGTAATCCCATAACTACTACCTCCATCCTGGTTTATTGGTCCCCATTGTAATCTATGTCAAATATTGATCATAAATTTAACTAATGAAATGTTAGTGCATGTCACATGCACTACTCCATCCGTCTAGATGAGTAAGTCATCTTAGGATATCCACCATGACCAAGGAGGAGGAGATAACGAGAAACATTAATGTTTATTTGCTAATTAATAGTATTGCATGCAATGAACTAACCACTACATGTCGTGTTTGATATCTCAAGTCATTAAAAGCATGCACACTCTTTATCTCTTATTGGTTGATATGTCAAGAAACAAGAAACGAGGTGGAAGTTAATGCACCGCGCCTAAGTGTTTTGGGATTATTTGATTTTCGTAAGATGACTTACACACCTAGACGGAGGGATTACAATGGTGAGGAATAAACCAGTTAAATCTTTGGTCAAAATTTAGCACAAATTACAATGATGGGGAATAGACCAGGACGGAGAAGTTGTTTAGAAGCCCAAATAAATGAGTAGTACACTCCACTGCAACTAGTCTTGTTGGAAAAGCTGGGTAAGCCGCCAAAAGAACTGGCCCTAGGAGTAGTAGCTAGGGATCGAGTGTGCGAGATGAACCGGAGAAAGTAAATGCAGAGAGATGAAATGCAGAAAAGACGGAGGGATGTGATGGTTGCTTGTCCGTTTATTTTACCAGGACATTTATTATTGGGAGTGGTTGGGTTTTGTGATATGACGGCTTTACTGTCGTGCCATGAGCACCCATATATCAGCCTCGTGTCAGTGTCAACGTCAGCGGCGTCGCCCCTAATGCACATTACAGAGACGGGGCGGCGGCCTGCGCGGGCCTCACCGGTGCCCACGATCAAGAGGAAGACGCTGCCGTCCTCCTCCGAGACTAGCAGGCGGCGGTGATCCTCCAGCGACTCCGGCATGGTGAACAGGTAGCACGTCTCATACTTGATGTTCTCCGCCAAGGGACAGTAGTGACCGCTGCACGCATCCGTGAGGTGATGCACCATGTCCGCCGGCGAGCCACAAAACGGCATCGGGCACTCATAGCAGTGGACGAAGGGCTCCTTGGAGACATCGACCAGGCCGTCCATGAAATGGGAGTGGCTGTAGGGGACATTGCACCAGTTGAATATATGAGCAAGTTACAACGAGATTTAATCCAAATAAGCACAAAATAAATCATGACGGCTATAACAGAGATGAAACTATTCATTTGGACTAGCATAGTAGTAGGATACAGAGTAGAAACATGAATTCTACGATGATTTCGAACAGGAACACTAGTAGAAAAAGGGTCAAACGTGAAGCACATTAGTGCCGGTTTGAATTTGAGCCGGCACTAATGTGTGCATTAGTGCCGGTTCCAATGGCTAGCCGGCCGCTCTCAAGCTCATCACACATTTTGCCCAAAATTTGTCAAGATTTCAAGGCCCCCATCCATTCAAATGATCACAAAGGTTAGCAACTTTGTCCTTTCATCTCTCATTGCTAGATTAGCTCGTGCAATGCTTTATATGGTGATTGATTTTTGAGTTTAGTAATTTGGGAGGAATTATATATATGTGCTAGTATTTGATTTATATGCAATTTGAGGTCAAAAATAACACTTAGTTTGCATATGTAGGTGTGGTTTACTTAGTACCTTCTAAATCTCCGTCGTAACCACCCTCGATCGCTTGCAACGTCCCGTCGTCGGCACCACCTTGTGGTGAGCCTCTTTTTCATGAAGTTTTACATAAAAAATTGATGTTTGTGTGATTTGGATATATAGTTACTCGTATAATTATCTTACCCATACGTTGTTTGTTATACATAGTGCCATGGTTTTGATATCCGTCCCCGTCAGCCCTCGTCCAGGTTATGATTCGGATGTGGTATATTCTTTTTTAAAACTATTCATTGCATTTCGTATTTATGACAAATTATGCCCATCAAGTTGACATAGATATTTTTATGTAGGAGGTAGTTGAACCGGAAATTCCAACCGACCCTATTATCGAGAGGTTAAATTTAGTTGAAAGAGAAAACGAGGATTTGAAGGAAAAATTGAAAAGAATTGAGGGGGAGAAGATGGAATTGGAGTTGCATGTTGTTGATGTCGTCGATGATCACAAGATTAATATGGAGAAAATGCGCTTGAAGATTAGAAAGATTAGAAAATATGCCATTCATAGTGAGGCTTGGTATCATTATGTTGTCGGATCAATTGTTACCTTAGTTGCAATCTTGATCGCATTTGTTGTTGCATTTAAATTCTTTAGCTAGAGAGTTGTTTGCTTGTTGCATTTAAGTGTTGTATGATCTTTATGTATGAACTTTATGTATTGTATTAATTTGGTGTTTTCGGTGCTGTACTGGGCCACAGCGGCCTGCATACGACTAGAAACCCAAATTCTAGTTGGGCCAGGATGCAGGCCCGCTAGCCCAGTAGGCCCAACAGGGCATCGCAGCAGAGGTAGGCCCAAAAGGCCTGCTTAAGAGAGGAGCTCGAGACAGCAGCGACGGCGGGGCTTATAAGCAGGTGCGAGTGCCCCTCGGCTAGCGAGGTGGGACTAAACTTTTGCGCCCCTCGCCTGGCAGCGCACACCCTTTAGTACCGGGTCGTGGCTCCAACCAGTACTAAAGGGGGGGGGGTCTTTAGTACTGGTTGGAGCCACCACCCGGTACTAAAGGGGTGCCGTTCCCGCTGCTTGTCCTGGCCAAAACAGACCTTTAGTACCGGTTGGTGGCTCCAACCGGTACTAAAGGTTGTTCTATATAAGAAAACACTTCAAAATAATTGTCAGTTTCTCATCTCTCCCTGCTTCTTTCTCCTCTGCCCCGTCGCCGCCGCCCCTCGTCGCCGCCCCCGTCACCGTCCGTCGCCATCACCGTCGCCGTCCCCGTCGTCCCCGTCGCTGTGTCGCGCCCCGTCGCCACGCCCCGCCTCGTCCTCCCGTCATCCCCGCCCGGCCTGTCCTCCCGTACGCCGTCCCCGCCCGGCCCGTCCCTGTCGCCGCCGCCCCGTCCCCGTCGCTGCCGCCCCGTCTCCGTCTCCGTCCCCGTCCCTGTCGCCGCCCACCGTCGTCGCGCCTCGCCGGTGAGCTGTGCCCCGGCCGCCAACCACACACACACACACACATTGTTATAGAATTGTTAGCAATCTTTCTGTTTTTTAGTTATAGAATTATTAGAAATGTTAGTTTTAGTTATAGAAATGTTAGTTATATAGAAATGTTAGTTATATAGAAATATTAGAAATGTTAGTTATATAGAAATGCTTTTTAGTTATAGAAATATTAGAAATTTTAGTTTTAGTTATAAAATTTAGAATTTGCATATATGAAATCACAATCCATCATTTAAAAAATGTTACTTTACTTTTGCGGCATATAGTATTTGTTGTCGACAATGCCCGGCCCGCATCCTCGCCGTCGACCCGTTCGCGACGACGTCCTGCTTCAGAGGACCCATGTCCGGGACTGGGCTCCGCCGGGCTGGCACTGGGAGGTGCTACCTTCAGGGGCGCGACGCTTGGTGAGGAACCCGGCCCCGGGTCCCGGCTACAGTTCTTCAAGGAACTCAAATACAATGAAGATATACTACTTCCTTACAACTTCCAGTGAGTCACACTGTCTTGTACTACAAATTCTGTTTTTCCCTACTAGCTAGCTACATGTTTTTGCTTACATACCGCCCCCATGAACCACTTCCAATTGTTATCGTGCTCCGAAGGGACCAACTAGCTAGGCTAATGCCACTGGCCCCGAAGGCACCAATTAGGATAAATTATATATATATATATATATATATATATACATCGAATGTCTCACAACCACCATTAATTAATTCGCACATATATACACAGATGTATATATATATTATGATCGGTTCTACTAGAAATTCTATTTATATATATGCATAACGTGTACAATATGTAGTATCGTAAAATACCAGCAACTGAAAAATAATTAAATGGAAAACACAAAATTAAATGAAAAAGAAATCATAAACCCAAAGCCCCCCAACCTTTTAATACCGGTTGGTGACACCAACCGGTACTAAAGGGCGCCCTGCCCCCGAAGCTGGCTCGTGCCACGTGGTTGCCCTTTAGCACCGGTTTATGCTGAACCGGTACTAAAGGGGGGGGGGCTTTAGTGCCTACACTTTAGCACCAGTTACCAAACCGGCACTAAAGGGCCTTACGAGCCGGTGCTATTGCCCGGTTCTGCACTAGTGGAAGGACATAAACACATACGGTGCAACAGGAGCAGCACCGTTGGCATTGTGGTTGTCGCCCATGTCCAAACACCACGTAGACACGGTCTTTGAGCATGGTTCATAGTCGTAGAGAAGAGTCCTACTCTACTACTCTACTCGAGCAAGTTAGGGCATAGCACTGTAGGGAGTACCAGTACTGTGAACACTCAAGCAAGTTGTCTCGTAACTCAAGCGGCGTGCTGTAGTCATCATCACCTGTCCACTTCCTGCAGCACATATTCACTTCTCCATCTTTGTCTGCATGTAATCTCGTCCAATCTTCCATCCCCGCTAAGGTGCCTCCCCCCTCGTCCTAAACCCAAGCACTAACAATGGCAGAACCGAGCAGCATCCGCCGAAAGAGTGGCTGGAATTCACTCCGCACAGAGGTAATCAAGCTCATTGTTTCACGTGTGGACAATCTCAGTACCATGCCGCTCGCCGCATGCTCGTCGGGGCTGTACCGTTTACTCAAAGCCCTCAGGCCGGAGCTTTTTATGGCAGCTCCTTGCTTGCTGATGCCGCCTGATCTTCAGAAACGGCGCATCACACAGCATAACGATCATAGGGTGGCGAGCATCAACCCCCTTGACTGCGATCTGATCCCCGTCAGCCTCAACTACATTAACGGTATGTACTGGGTCGGCATGAACACGTCTTGGATGGTGCTCGTCGACGGTCGCGGCAGCTGGATGCTCGTGGAGGTCTACAGCCGGGGATTGATCCCCCTTCCTTCGATTAACACTGCACTGCTTTGGCACTACGGCCCAGAATACTCGGAATCTTACAGTAGCCAACATGATACCAAGTTTGATTTGCTCAAGGTTGTAATCTGCCAAGTGCCCACAAGATCTGCGAATTATAAAGACTTCAGGCTAATTGCGTTCTTTAACCGCAGTCTCGCCTATCTGACAGGTCACTGCGGTAAGTGGATAAATCTGCACGTCCATCGCGGGATCATACATCCTCCATGGTTCTCTGATGCCATTGAACACAAGGGCTTCATTTACGCTGTTGACTCCTTCTATGGCTGGACGTATTGCTGGCCTACTCTAGTCATCGCTACAAATGGCTGTTACAGTAGTATGTTACTTTCCTATGATATCATGATGGCTTGCTTATATTACTATCAATATTTGCTGAAAAAATATTCATGCTCATAACATGTTGTTCTTAAGATTGACTAAATCAAGAGCCCTTTTTTATTTGACTCCAACTTGATATGATGTTGTAGGGCGCCTGGTGTCCCTACCCTTCCTAATCCCAGAACCTTTCAAAGAACAGCCGACGTGCTTCTTCAATCTCTGATCTTCCTGCTCCAGCTGCCTAAACTAGCGCCGGCGGGACTGCCTGCTCCCTCCTCTTGTGGCCCGCTGTGATGCCACACAGGCTTCCCCGGCCCACCCTACTCCCTCCGCTGGCCTGGCCGCACGCAATCAACTGCCTCCTTATTACGCAAAAAAATGATTCCTCCCACTGACATCTGGGGCGCACCAGTTGGGAGGCTGACCTGTGGGGCTACTAAGTTGACGCATACGCAGGGCTTGTCAACTTAGTCAACAAACGATTCTAGCAGCAGTAACCGTTGGATTTGAATCGAATGGTCCTGCTGCATCTTCAATCGCTGCTCCTCTTGCACCAGCCGCCCAAACCAGCGCTGGGGAGACCGCCTGCTATTGCCTCCAGTGGCCGGCTATGCTGCTGTTGAGGCCTCATCGCCCCCTACTACTCCCATCGTTAGCCAGGCCCTGCGGCAACGGCAGCCTCACACCGCAGCCGAACCAATGAACCCTCGTACCCCTCTTCGCGTGGGCATCCACTGCCGCGTCTTCCCTGGCTCCGCGTCATCCCCTTCCTAGGCCTCGCCGTCGTCCACCGCCTTGGTGCTCTCAGCGCGGCGTGGTCAACATGGTCAACGACATTTCATCGGAAGAGTACTGTACGTGGAGAGGCTGACAGCTGGGTCCACGGCCACAGCCCAGTTTTTTTGTGATTTGCCAAGTAAGTCACTTTGTCAGGCCTGTTGGGCTGCAAATCTTTCAAGACGAGGAGAGCTTTCATTCGGCTGGCCGAGAAAATGGCCCATCAGTAATGAGAAATGGGTTGTACATTTTTAAAACACATCAAACCAGCAATTAGTTTCAAATATCTTTTTGTTTCATTTCGAGATTTTAAATTACATTAATTTTTATGCATGGAGAATTTGTTGGATTATATATTGATATACATTTATTTTTAAAATTAGTTTGAATGTGAGTCGAAATTTTGGGATTAAAAATAGTTCGGACCGCACCGAAATATGCATCTGATGGGCTGTATGCTGTTTTCCACAGATTTGAGGCTTTCCTAAAAAAGGTTGACGCACAAGCAGTGACTGTTGGATGGTCATCCCACGGCCGTCGTGCTTCTTCAATCTCTGCTCTTCCTGCTCCAGCCGCTCAAACAAGCGCTAACGGGACTGCCTGCTCCCTCCTCCCCGCGGCCGGCTTTGCTGCCGCGCAGGCCTCCACTACAAAAAAATACACTTCCATGATGATACGTGTTTGTCACAGTAGGTCGCTTTTTTGTCATGCATGTACATCCATGACAAATTTATGACAGGACCAAGATAGTCATACCTGTGCTGTCGTAGAAGTGTTCCATGACATTTCCAAAATTGTCATCACGGAAGTGTCCACTTCCATGATGATAAATCACACATCACAGAAGTGCTTTAGTCAAGGGTGACCAACACGTGGCATCCACCATAATGGAACTCCGTTAAGCTATCGGGTCGGGTTTTGGATCCGATAACCCGTTAACAGCCCCGACCAATGGGAAATTTCCATGTGTAAAATTCTTATTGGCCAGACGAAACACGTGTCAGTTTGTCAGTTGGTCAGATAGGTGCCTATGATACGTCGACACGTGGCACGCCCCAACAGAGGCCCATTCCTGTGAAAAGGCCGGCCCATTTGACTTGGTCAAAAGCTGGCGGGCCGGCCCATGGAAAGCCTGTTAACGACCTGTTCGCATATAGCCCATTTACAGCCCACTAACCCAAGGCCCATTACGCCCTATCCAAATTAGGCCCAGTAGCGTCATCTGGGCCATCCAATATGATTCCAGCCCGTTTTCACTTCTGGCCCATGTATGGCCCATGACGTCTTTCGGCCCATATGAGGCCCTATGTAACTCTTGGCCTATTAACGGCCCGTGGTGAAACTGGCCCGTAATGAACAGTGTATCACTTTACACCCATTAATGGCCCGTGGTGAAACTGGCCCGTAATGAACAGTGTATCACTTTATACCCATTAACGGCCCGTTATTCCGTTGGGCCGTTTCCAGCCCATGTTATCTTTCGGCCTTCTCAGAGCCCATTTATTCTTGGGCTCATTTCCAGCATTCGTTTACTTACGGCCCGTTACTGTCATTTTCTGCATGTGGACCAAATTCAGCCCGTGGTTATAGTCGGCCCGTTTGTGGTCCGTTAATACGTTGGGCCATTTTCATAGCGTCATCAAATACGGCCTATTAACGATGTCCCGTTACGGTCGGCCCATGAACGGACGATTCCAACTCTAGACCGTTTACGGCCATAATGCGGCCTGTTATTGGCCCATGTTTGGCCAATCGATCATACAACCTGTATAAGGCCCATTGATGATACGGCCCGTAGAAGGACCATTGTTTCTACGGCCCGTAGAAGGCCTACTGTTTCTATGGCCCGTAAAAGGCCCATTGTTTCTATGGCCCATAGGAGGCCCAGTGTCACTACAGTAAATATTAGCCCATGGTTATTGTGGCCTAGTTTTAAAAAATAGGTTATTGCAGCCACTAGTTTACAGCGGAAAAAGAACTGCAATGACTACAAGAAAACAAATAAACAAGACAACAAGGAAATAAATAAGCAAGCAACTAACACTAGGCTATCACGGCTATTACACATATTACATCCACTGGGCATCAAAGTTCACCACCAGTTCAAATATAGGGAACAAAGCAGCATATCATATACACTGGCCGTCAAAATTGGCCACCAGTGCAAATAAACTCGACAACAAAACAAGAGCATAACTGAAACAACTTCAGAAGAGCTCAAGAAACGTTATCTTGGGTATCCACCATGCTGGCAATAAGCTTAGCAAGCTGATTAGCTTTGTCCTGTTTGGCGCTAAAATCCTCCAACGCTTGCTGCTGCACCAGAAAGTATGCATCCAAATGCTCCAGGGACTTCCGCAGTCCTTCCGCTTCTTGTCGCAGCACAACTGATCGATGTCTTTCAGCTTGTAGTTGAGACTCAACAAACCGAACTGATTCAGACAGTGAGTTTGAATAGCCTGTGCAAGCAGTAGTGGCTAGTAACTCCAACACTAAACCAAGACAGGATGTGTCACTATCCTGAACCTTATCTGCATTACTTCCTTTACCGTTGCTTAATAAGGCACTCTTCCCCAATATTCTGTCAGCATTCTAAAAGAAGAAACAAGCAGACACATAACAAGTTTAGCATGTACTAGTATATGAAACTCATTTCGGTGAACTAGTTCATTAGTAAGGTGGACAGGATTAAACTACCAAGTCTTCTATTGCCAAGTACTAGTACATAATAAAAGCATCAAACAAACATATATCTATGTCCTATGGTAGCAATGGAATCTTAAATTAGAACAGTTGTTCTTCAGGTTTAGGCACTTGTTCTACATGAACAGAGTACAGTAAGACGCAAGAATATAGTACTTAAAAATAGAAAATGAGCTCATAGACCTTACCACATTCTTGGTTCGGTACCAGTAGAGAACAAGGCATTCCCAGTCATCGTCCAGTAAATGTGTCTCAGGAGAACGTAAGGGAATTTGATGAGTTTCTTTGCCGGTGAAGTACGTTTTCTTTAGGTAATTCCGATACTGCCACCAAGCATTCTTGAAGATAGCAGAGGTATTAGCACAGGTTACCTCATCCTGAGTTTCCAAATCGGTCCTTCTCTATAGAGAAAAATGGGAAAATTGTTGTATTATAACCATCATGGAGGTAGGATATATGGGACAAAGCAAAGTAATTGCCATGAATAACATTACTTACACATAACTCCTGGACAAACACCTGCAACTGGCATTTTCCTTCATCTTCAGTATAATATTTCCAAGATGGGAAGATACACACATATGATTTAACAACATCAAATGCGATAGATGCTAAACTACGACTAGCTGGTTGTGCTTCCTCCACAGGAATAGGCGTACTAACTGGTGGAGTTGGGGTTCGCCGTGATAGTACTGGCCCTTTGGGCACTGGAGCTGCCTTACTAACTGCTCTTGTTTTGGAGCTCTGTGGTGGAGATGGTGCTGTGTCAACAGGAACTGGGTTACTATCGGCTGGCGTTGGGGTTAGATTGGGTGAAGCTGGTTCTCTGTCCATCGTAGTAGGGGTACAATTTGCGAGAGTTTGGGTTATGTGTGGTAGGGCTGGTTCTTGTGCATGTACAACCGGGGTGCTATCTCCACCAAGAGGTAGCACTGTTTTATTTGAAGACCGTGTTTTTAGTCTGCTAGATAGTGGCATCACCCGCTCCAATTCAAATGGCTGGTAAACAGGAAACATAGTTGAATGTACAAACATTGTATGAGAGACAAATGCAATAGATAGTGTGGAAAAAAGAGGGCATGCAATAGTTGACATGTATATTGTTTAACTAAAAGGGATAGCATGACATAATTTCACATATATGATGTCTATCTAAACTGGATAGCACAGCATAACATAATTCAAAGATATGATGAATAACTAAACAGGATTGCCTGAGATAATTCACCTACATGTTATCTAAGTAATCAGGATCGCATCATTTAATTCACATATATGATTTATATGCTAAACAGAGGGCATTCGATATGATGTCTGAACTAAGAACATGGTGTTGAATATTGTGTATATGATGTCTAAACTATGCAATGCAAGACACCGTATGCATGATATGAACAGTATAACCGTGCCAAGTTAGAGCACACACCTAAGTGGGGGAATAGGATTGGTCATCTATCTCTAAATCCATCTTTGAGGAGCTATCGGGACCCAACAAGAGATCTGCTTCGACAGGTAGCACTGTCTGCTCTGAAGGCCTTGTTTTCACTCCAGATTTTTCCATCTCCCACCCAAATGGCTGATTCACAGGAAGAGTAGTTTAATGTAGAAACATTGTCGACAAATGGAAATGTAATGAAGAAAAGAATGGGCAAGATATCATTCAAATATATGATGCCTGGTTAAACAGGATGGCATTGCACATTTCACATATACTATGGCTGGCTAAAAGACATGAGACTGCATAATTCCCATATATGATATAGAGACTAAACAGGTGGCATTACAGAACATGTCTAAATTAAGCAGATGACATATATGATGTCAAAAGTAGGCACTGCAAGGCAACATATGCATGATATGACTAACATCATCATGCCAAGGTAGAGCAAACACCTTGGGGGGGGGGGTAAATAGGAGTGGTCAGTGGCGTCCGAATCCGCCTCAGAACAGATATCTTCCTCTGGATTACAATCTGTAGAGGGGTGGAGAGGGTTTGCCATTGAACCCACCATGGAGCGATGTCTGCATGACATTGTATTGCCGCGCAAAAATCTTCTCTTTTTCTCTACATGTTCAGCATGACTATGTACAATATCTGACATGCATACGAAAAAAATATGGTGAGATTATGTAAGGAGAGCATGCAGAAATTTAGAGTGATGGTAACAACTAGTGGATCGATGTTTTTCCGCTACATAGTGTACAAGTGTACATCCTCTTTGCCTTAGCCGTGTCGACCTCAGCATCATTGGGTTGGTCGCTGAAGCAGTTGAGGTAGAGGTGGCTGTCGGAGGTGTGGAGGAAGATCTGAGGAATCTGTAGATGGCGTCCAGGGCACTGCTCTGTTGTGATGGATCGTTCTATCGTTGGAGCAGCTCCGGTGAGCCGTAAGACGTCAAGGCTGAAGCAGCATAAGACAGACATCGTCAATATCAAGTGGGATTATAATAGCATTTCCAATAGATGATGTAAAATGGATGTAAAATTAACATCACCAAAAACCACCTGACTACAATAGATGAGGTAAAAACTGTTGACTCTGAACTCAACTGTCAAAACTGAAATTTACTGTGGAATCTGAATGCTACTGTCGAAACTGAACGCAATGGTAGCAGAGAGGCACTTGACATGTAGTTTAGGGAGGGCCTGCAGTTCATCTTCAACCTGCACCCCCTGAGCCGCCAGCCACCACCGGCCGAACCGCCGGCCCCAGCGCCGCCTCGCCGCCCCCAAACAACTCGCCACCGCTGCCCCGGCCAGCCCTCTAGGCCCCCCGCCCCCACCCTGAACCCTAAGATAGATAGTGGGGGTACCTCTCCGGCGAGCCCCCGTCCCCGCTGCGGGTGGTTATTCCTTAACTCCGGCGAGCCCCCCCAACCCCTGAAAATCGACTAACCCAAAAGTCGATTCAGTTGACTGAAGTGTGGCTTAATCGGAGCAGAGCAGCAGCACGAGCGAGGGGGAGAGCAGCAACAGCAACTGGGAAAGCGAGCGATTGAGCGAGAGCAGGAGCAGCAGCAGTAGATCCGGCTGGTATGGATGCCACTGCCGAAGGGGCCTCGCACTGGGGGAGAGCGGCCGTGCAGATGTCGCCTGCGGCGCCGGCTTCAATGTAGCCGCTCCATGGGGGTGCGGGATGGAGCACCGTCGGTGCCAGGAGGTCGAGTTAAGGAGAAGGTGCGATGCGATGAGTGTACAACCTCTTTGGTGGCGCCAAGTAGGCCTCGGCTTCGTCCTAGGAGTCGGTGAGGATGCCGCGGTTCCGGTGGAGCAGGTTAAGGCGGCGCTGTGGGGATGGACCAGCCGCGATAGACGAGGCGATCGTCGGAGCAGCTCCTTGGAGGTGGAGGACGGGACGGCTGAACCGGCGGGACGGCGAGATGGACGACGGATCCTCATCCGGGGAGGTGGACAAGGGACGGTGAGCTGTTGCGGTGGACGACGTCGCCGGGGAAGAGGATCCGGCTGGGCAGCGGTGACGTGGCAGACGGAGGAGGGCGGGGTTCGTGGCTGGAGCGGAGAGGTTATGGCGGCCTGGGATTTTGAATGGCGAAAAGGGGGTCATGGGAGGGGGTGAAGCATGACTTAGGAATGCACTTGTCCAAAATGTTGGGTGTGTTACAAAAGTACCCCCACCGATTTGAACTAGCGGCGCTTTCGGCTCATGGTTAGAAGGGGGATTTCACGTGTCGGGACTTGGCAGCTGGAGGGAGTTCTCGCGCGCATTGTAATTTCGGTATAGCAAGGTGCGGGTTGTGAAGGCGCCAGTTTTGGGAGCACAATATCTGAATTTTCGAGATATAACAAGACGCGGGTTGAATTTCAGGGACAATCCTAACGTGTCGTAATATTGTACTTGTACGTACCAAATCAATTCGCACTTCCCTCAACCAAAAAGAAAACGAAAAAAATAAAACTATTCACACCACACAAAGAGAGAGTCTTGCCCCGTTTTACTATACAAATGCTATTCAAAGCTACTCCCTCCTTCCATCTATATACGGCCTAATGCGTTTTTCGATGCTAACTTTGACCAAATATTAGAGCAATGATATATGACATGCAACTTACACAAAGCACACCGTTAAATTCGTCTGTGAAAGGTTCTTTTAATGATATAATTTTCACATTGTGCATGTCATGTACTATTAGTCTTGTCAATAGTCAAAGGCGGTCTTAAATATCTCATTACGTCCTATGTAGATGGAAGGAGGGAGTATGAATCCATGTTATGTCCGATTAAATTTTTTTGCTTGATGTATAATGCATGTAACCTACTCAGACCAACATTATAGTGCATTCCAAATGTCTATACTACCGCTGCAATTCGAACTAAATTTGAATTCGTTTCTCTATTTCAATAAGAATCTACAATCATGATTGTTGCCAACTTCAACCATCAAAGTTTCCTTGCTATCCGCCAGATATAAATCAGACGGCCTATAATGCAGGATGGCAGGCACACCATCATCAACAACTCTGTTTTTTTATACGAGTAGAGATAAAATATATTAAATGTAGTATACCATGTTCACAACCACACCATGTTTATCACCGTTATATATATTCACACATCCGTCGATTTTAAACAATATGATAAATTCTTCAAATATCCGAATTCGCTTTTTATAATGAAGTATATATGATCTCTATTCATCTTTTACACCCACACAACCCTCTTATCTTTGTAGCTAGCGCTAACTTTCTCTTATGCATGCACACGCCCGCATCCCTCTCACCCTCCCTCAGCATTCTCTAGCTCCATCGCGCAAATTCGTGTTTTCACTTTAGGTCGTTCACCCATGGTGTGTGTAGGCCCCCTAGCTCCTTCTTTACGACACACATCGATCGATATGCCTCTCTAGCCAGGTGTGCCTAGCACAAACACAAAGCTTCCCCTCTTCTCTTGTCACCGTCCATGCCTCACTCCCACCACTCTTTTCATCGTTCTTGTACTCGCACACTCCTCCCCCTCGATATAGTATGCCTCTCGTACCACCTCCTACATGCATCCCTCTCTCTCTATCCTTCTCCTTGTGCCTCATTTGCTTCTAACACACACATGCATGTATACCGATCGATCTCCCAACAAATACCTAGGTCGACTTTAACTACCCCCCCATCGATCGACGTACCTCACAAGTTATGTCTCTCCTTTCTCTTACAAAGGGCGATTGATCTTCCTATGTAGTTACGTCTGCTTACCACAGCCACATCGTCACCCACATCATTCGTGCATGCCTCCTGACCCGTCTCTCACACGCATGTGCACAGACAACAAGCAGCCATCTCCTCTCTTATTGATATTGCGGGTGTGCCCTCCGTTTTTCTAGCAAGCCTATCCCACCATTTGTTAGAAGCAACTCCACTACCACCCCCTCCAACACTCTAGCTCTGTCTCTCTCCCAACCTTATTCATCTCCTGCACATATGCATGGATGCCGATCGATCTCCCTTAATACATGAGGCAGATCGATCTCCTTAATACATGAGGTAGGCCTCTCTCCTCCTCCACACATATACCAGCCATTGTACCTCTATAGTTAATTGGGCCTCCCTCTTGCCCCACCACACACCGATAGTCGAGCGCTGCAGGTAGGTATCCATGCCATAGAGACAAACTTCACATGTCCCATCTCACATTCCAGTAGGCCAGCCACTCTATATCTTTGACGTGGGCACACACAAATTCGATGGCACTCTTTATCGATAGCGCGCACACACACACACAGACATCATCCCTCTCTTCGATTCTATAGACACCTCAAGCCGATGATACCTCCACTCTCTTCTCGTGGATCGCCCCCTCTATATATATCTTATATCCAGGACTCTATTTCACACACATTGCATATGTTAAATTTTTTGATTGACCCCCCCCCCCAAAAACTCTCAAGAACCCACACACTATATCTCTCTAGATTTGTATCTCTCTCACACAACCCCACATAGGTGGTGTACGTATAGAAGAAGAGAATAGGTGCACCGTGCACGTACTCACGCTTCGTGCCCAGCCACACCCGCGCGGGTACATTGTGGAGCTCATTTCTTTACAAAATGGCAGCCCACGTGCTAATTTGAACGCCTGTAGCGGTTGTTTACCTAGGGAGGTCGTGTACCACGCGTGCACGAAACAAAGTTCGACTTGATGCGTTGCCGCGTTATTTTTAAATAAAGTTATAGCACTCAATGGCACGTACACAGAATATAAAACGATTTTTATGGAGGAAAAGGTAGTCCGCTCTTCAGAGTATCTCACACAAGGCTCCGGTGGCCTCTCTCTCTTTCTCTCTCACCGTTGGTCACTGATCCGGCCGCATCCCGTCCACCGGGGGAAAGGGAGTGCGGTGGCCTCTCTCTCTCACCGTTGGTCACTGATCCGGCCGCATCCCGTCCGCCGGGGGAAAGGGAGTGCAGTGGCCTCCCTCTCTCTCTCACCGTTGGTCACTTATTCGGCCGCATCTCGTCCGCCGGGGGAAAGGAAGGAAGTGCATCGTTTCTCCGTTCGACGTCATCGAGGCAGCACGTCCCGACCTGTGGTACACGCCATTCTCTTTGACCAAGGTCCCGCACGACAGGGCCTACGCCACCTGCTCCTAGATTCCGCCTGCCACCGCTCACCTAGTTACATCCCGATGACCTCAAGCTATCCCCTCCGGCCTTGCTCCACTGCCCGTTTGCCCACGTCACTGCACGTGGATCTTCCATAGTTCTTTGCCCAAAACATAGTTCGTCTGGCGTACTTTCGATATTGCATTCTCGTCCTCACACCGTTTTAGACAATAATAACCATGTTGTTATCTTCCCTTAGGACAAGGAATATGCTTCTTTTGTGTCGTCGCATGTGTCATCAACTGTTATTGGCGAGTAATTGTTTCCTTTCTACCTCTTTTTTGCAAACAGGGCTATCCATTTCACCTCGTTGCTATTGCGACCTTTTGGTGAACTGCACAAATCACTTTTTTCTTATGAGTGTTTTTTGCAGTTGTACTAAAATGTCACACGGGCAATGTCTGTACATTTCAGTGCGACTGCACAAAGGTAGATTGGTTTTGCTCTATCCTCCTCATCCAACTCCGAGCCTAATCTTCTCCAACTAGTTAGTCTTAAGAGAGACCGCAAAGGTGACCGGCTTCTATTTGTGTGTTTATTGTTTCATCAGCAGTCCTCTAGTATCATAATCACACTTGATATCTTTGGAACAGGGACGCTCAACTCTATTTTAGTGGAACTGCACAAAATGATCGGAATGTTGCATGCTCCAGACAACTACTTTTTTCCCAACATGCCTTGTTGATTTAGATAGAGCTGGGGGGACGTTGCTGCCAATGAAAGCATGGATCAATTTTAATTTAACACCTTCTCACAACTTTGTCTTCAGTTGTGATGTAATTATTAGCTCTGATCTGCTAATAATTGACATGCATTAGCAAGGAAGTTAGTTTTTTATTGTTTCTGAAAGAGCATCGATGGAAAGACACGCGAAACAAAAGCTGAAAGCTCACACCATTGTACAATTTCATGTAGCTGGAAAATTATTTGTATAGTACGTCAATTATGTAAGCTTGATAGCATTGCCAGAAGCCTCTTCATCATCCGGGTCCATGTGCCATGCACGAAATTATACTCCTTCATTCCTAAATATTTATCTTTCTACAAATTTCAAACGGGCATATTTTAGAGTGTAGATTCACTCATTTTGCTTCGTATGTGTACTCCCTCCGTTCCTAAATATTCTATTCGTCTTAACAGAGATTTCAACATATTTTAGAAAGACAAATACTCCGGAGTATATTTAAGAACCGAGGGGGTAGTGCATAACCGCATGGGAGACTCAGCTCGGTCGTTGCGCCGCATTAATAGTGAGTAATGAGCAGTCAAATCATAAGCCCCACCTTTGCCACTATAAGTTGCTCTGAAGAAGCAACCATCAATACGCTCTTCTTTGAATCCGCTCATACAACTCCATCCGTCACTGTTTATACAGCGTGCTTCAGAAAAAAGAAAAAAAATTGTGGCACCAAGGCGACTAGCGATCGGCCTGAAAAATAGCATTGATAGTTATAGCACGATGTCTATTACTAGAGGGAATAATGCGTACACACATGCATGCAGTGCTTCCACCCCGGGTACACACATGCATGCACTCCGTAGTAGTACAGTACATGGAGAGAAAATTGTGGACTTGATTGCGGTTACCACGCCCTAATTAATTGAGCATTAAACCAAACGCGTCTAAAGTCTCTCTAGTGGTGGAAATGCATTGAGAGAAATGCATCATAATGAAGCGCGCCCTGTAAATTGTGACGGAGGGTGGAGTAGTATGAAGGTGCAAAACCAAGTACGCGTACTAGTACTGCGCTTGGCTCTTCGCCCCTTCGTGAAGTCGAACAATGATGGTACTTCGCATGTTGGGTACTAGAGTGTATGCCTCTGACAATCTGACACCGAATGGACTGATGCATGTCCACCGAGGGTAGGTTGCATGAGTCAAAAGGTGTAAGCGAGCTTCACCTTGTCCTGCAAGCTTCTCCTCGTTCTGCGAGTTGACGGGACACACCAAAAAGTAGTGCTAGTCCATACTCCCTCCTTTCCTGTTAATATGGCTTAATAGGCATTCTTAGGACGATCAGCCAAGATACTGGTCACTAGGAAGCCAAAAAAGAAGTAGGAAGCGAGGTGTTTCATCAAGCCAGCTCTCGGCCACATTCAAAGTGCAGCAAGCACGGTTCGCACGAAGATGCGCCGCACGGTTTGCTGACCTGTTTACATGCTGAATAACAAAAAAAATAGGAAATATTACTGAGCGCTACTATTTGTAACAGGATATGAGCCAGAATTAAGCGAGAATTGTGGCAAGTGTTCCATGCAATCAACTTCCATTATCACATGCGAGAACCCTCGAAGAGAACCAAATGTGTTGAAGATTGATTTGTCACATTTTAAAATTATAATAAGAGTGCAGACGCTCCTCCATCCGGTTCCTAGTAGTATAGTGTAGTATGCTTCTGGCAATCTGACACCAAATTAACTGTTGCACGTCCACCGCCTGAGCGAGGGAGAGCTTGCATTAGTCCAAAGTTTCTCCTTGTCCTGCGAGCCACCGCGCGCAAGCTTCTCCCGTCCTGCAACCTTCTCCTCGTTCGGCAAGTTGACGGGACACAACAAAGTAATGCTAGTCCATGCTGCCTCCTCTCCGGTTAACATGGCTTAATTTCAAACAAGATAAATACACTGTCTGTCACTGTATATTTGTAAAAATACGGTCAGTGGACTTCATAATACGCTCATTGTGCTCAATATATATATTTTCCGGTGTTGATACGGTCACTAGCTCACCCTGACTGAGTATGTGTGTGCATGCACGTATAGGTTGAGCACTTGAGCGTCACCGCCTGTGTCCCGTCGTGTGCTCGGACATGCATGCATTAGGGCGTCGCGCGCGTTTTTGCATCCGTGTATACGTATGACTGTTGCATACACGTAGGGGGAGTACGTGTAGGGGCCACTAAGGAGCAGTCAAATCACACAGTAAGTTAGTCGAAAGAAGCAACCATCATTTCACTCTTGAATGACACGTACACAATATAAAATGTTTGATATGTAGAGAAAAAGAAAACCACCATACTCCCTCCTTTCCGGTTTATAAGGCTCAATTCAAAATTCTCACCAACCAAGATAGATGGTTAGTGGTGGAATACTTTTTGTAGTTTGCAAAAGCACCCAATTAATGCTCTTGTTTTCCTCAAAAAAGTATGTTTACCAATGCATTAATTGCAATGCATGCATGCATAAATTACATGCATTGGTCAATTTTCTCTTAGTACTTGCATACAATGATTTAATGCACCTTGGAATCTGAACATGTGATGGAAAACAACCAAATTGAGCCTTATGAAATGGAAAAAACTAGAATTTTGAGATAAGCCCTATAAACCGGAAAGGAGGGAGTATATACACTAGCAGGGTGCATGTGAGAGACGGGTCAGGAGGTGAATGACACGTGGCCCCAGGGGGTGGCTGGCCCACCTATCATACAGCCAAAGGCAGGTGAAGTAGAGGGCCGAGGAGTAGTACGAAATCCTACGCACCTACGCACGCTAACCAAGGGTTGAGTGATCACTCGAATCGCAAGATCAGTTGACTAGAAGCTACGCTAGACCCATGGAGGCGATGAGCGTGAGCATCAGCCGGCTGTGCCAGATGGTCCACGACGTCGGCCTACGGCCCGGCAGGTAGTATTGCTTGAGGCCGCCAGGGCGAGGGGCCTCTTGGACGACAGCTTCGCATCCTTGTTCGACGAGGTCCTCGTCGGTTTCCTCGACAAGTTCACCGTCGTCAAGAAGCTTGCGGACGACTTTGACGTAAGCCTCTAGCCGACGCGCCCAGGCTCTGCGATGCCCGCCACCCTCAATGGCCACTATGGTAACAACCTCTTCGACGCACTAGTGGCCCTGCGACTGCCCGCTGTCGCACTGGAGAATGTCCACCTCGAGGTCGCGCTCGCTGCGCAGCGCCTGGTACAGCAAGACACCATCGACATAATCACCCACGTCTACACGCAAATCGTCCACAAGGACTAGTACATGCAAGAGGAGGGCAACCTTGGACGATACTGTTCAGAAGCACGTTGAGCTCGCCGCCAACGCCGCTGCTCCTCACACATCGGTTGGTGACCCGGCGCACTAGGGCGTGAGGATGTCATTGAACGTTGATGGATCCGTATGTATTTTTATCCTTCCGTCAAATCCATGTAGTAGTATATGATACTACAGTAATTATCTTACCTTTCGCATCAACTTCATAATTTTCGTACGTACTCCATGCATGAACGGCGCCAGAAGCAAACTTCTCATTACTCTAGGCAAAATCGTTATTTTCTATCTATCGGTCATGCCATGGAGCAGAACCAAATTTTACAAATTACGAGTTCAAAAGGAAAAGCCTATTGTGTTCATGTCGCACCCCCACACGGTTGGTCCGGCATGCCGCTCAAGCGGGAATGCGTGCGGTGTTGCATTTTCACTTACAAGTGGGACCGTAGTTGAGCAAACTGACTATCAACAAACCCCCACCACGCCCACCGCTCGATGGCTGAGAAAAGAGGACAGGAGGGAGAAGAGATGGCTATAGCACGGACTGCAAGAAAATTGGTGTCGGATGGGACTCGTGTGGGTGGCGTGTGCCGTACTACTAGACGTGAATGATAGTTATGGCCCATGCCACCCCACTATATCGAGCCTATATCGAGGTACGTAGAATAAATTTCCTGTAGTCCATGCTCAGCCCTCCTCTATCTCTCTTCTCAGCCAGCCAGTGGACACGCGGAGCCCATCGTCTGTTTGCTCACATGCGGCCCCACATGTCAGTGAAAACGCATGAGGACCCACTAAACATGGACATCTTTCACCTCGACGTGTTGGTGATGAAAAACAAATCCAATAAAGATCTTCGGTGGCCGCTTTTGGAGTTACTCAAGAGTAGTAAGATTCTATTTATAGTTTAACCAAAGATGAACATCTCGTGGCTTCAACTACCACTCTATTTTTTTCAGGACACGACCTGGATGCTGGATGTCCCACGTGTCAGCAAAAGGAGGAAGAACCCGACCAAATATTCGGTTCTGCTCTCGGATTAGACTAGTTGTGCTAACTTAAATTTTTTATTGTGTACTCCCTCCGTTCTAAAACACTTGACTTCCATTTGTCCAAAAATGGATGTACCTATATACTAAGACATGTCTAGATACATATATATTTTGACAAATAGAAGGCATGTAGTATTGTGCAATGGAGGGAGTAGAATGGATGCATGTTTTTGTATTGGGAAGAAGAGTACATTCATATATTGATAGAGCACAATTTAGTACATGTTCTATCACTTTTAGCTAGTATAGAATAGAGGCTAGACATGAGACTAGATGCGAGGAAGCAACATCTACTTCTTTACACTCGAAGAAGAAAGAAGCACGCAAGATCGAGCCTCCGCAGATCAACAATGAATGCATCGAGAAGGCACTAATCCAACTTACTACAGGAGTAGTCAAAATTATCGTTGGAGTTCGTGCAATCCGGAGGTCCGTTTGGGGTCGTGCGTTGGAGTAGGCCTTACAAGTTGGACCGCAGTTAAGGAAACCGACTATCGACAAACCCCCACCTCGCCCGCCGTGCGATGGCTGAAGTTAGAGAAATGACAAGGTTGAAGAGATTGCTCTCGCATGGACTCCAAGAAATAATATGGTGTTAGATGGATGTCGTGGTGGTGGCGTGTGTCGTACTCCTGGACGTGAATGCTTGTTCTAGTCCATGCCACCCTACTACTCCTATTACTTAGTCCTACTATATACTATACTACTAGTATATCGAGGATTCGAGGTGCTGGTTACGTACAACGAACACATTAACATATGGCTACAGTAAAAACACCCGCCCGATGCGCGAAGCATGTGAAGCTAGTACAAATAGTGTACTACTATTGTTGATTGGCCTCATCCGATAACCAGTTGCAATGCACGTACAATTATGTATTCGGAAAATATTTTTTTGCCTCGTCGCACCACTCACTCAGAGAAGCGACTCGAAAGCCATTCATAAATTTAGTAAGTTTATCACAGGCATATCATTTTATTACATAGTACAATAGGTCATCAACACACATCGACAACGAGGATACATTATAAATACTAAAGTTTTCACCACACAACAAATAACAAGACATGAAATGAACTTCAACTCAACCACTCCGCGGTGTTGGAAATGCTTGCTTTGAACCACAAGTGATTCTCTCGGACGGGCCATCCGTTGTCGATCTGGAGACCAATGCAGGACTGATCATCCAGGCTGAAGCGGCCTACTATATAAGTACCAGGGTAGGGAACCACCCAAATGTCCGAGGTATAGACACAATTGCTTCTCATAAATGTGTCAATAGTAGTTGGATCGCCTTTCACCATCATCGGATAGTTTTGTCCAAGGAAGAGCGAGTTTTCTCCAAGACTATCAATTTTGTGCCAGGGAGAAGGAGTTGGCGCTAGCACCCTAGTATCCATCCCGAATACCATGCAACGGGTGTTGGAATAGGTCCAGAGAGTGCGACCATGGGAGACTACACGTGCTTCCTTAGCAGTAACATCATCAGTGGGCTGTATACACACAAGAAGAGGTGATCCATCGGAATTAGTTGCCAGGCGCCACAGAGTATATCGGCGCTGCTCGTCCTCATGCTCGTGATCATCACCATCGTCATCTCCCCCTTGGTTATAAAAATCTTCAAGTATAGGTGGTGGGATGTTCACAGGACCTTGGAAACACAAGAAGAAGGTTAATTAGTAAATGGAAACTTGCTAACCCGCATGCATGTGGATGAAACAATTATAATTACGGTGGAAGACAAACGTACCAAAACAACGAGGATGCCATGCAAAAATAGTGCCACGAGTGGTGGTAGCAAACACAAGGCCCTCATATTCAATTGCATCACAGTAGTCATCCGTGTACAGAAACTGATTTTTGAGCAATATCCATTGAGTGAAACCATCAAGGACGGCAACAAGCTTGTCGAAGATAGCAACAACATCATAGTTTTTGTAATTCCAAGAGCGGTTGGGAACTCGACAAATTGCTATCTTCCATAGACGACAGTCACCATGATCATATTTGAACGTGCGTACATTACCGGTGTGCTCAACCTCTGGGCAGTGTGCTGAGATTTTTGGAAGTGGAACCCGGTGACGAGTGTACACATTCGCAAGTTCCCACTCGCAGTTTGACCCAATGTAAACAACCCAATCTCCATTTGTGCTCGCCCAAGCCTTGCCCTCAAGCGATGGCATCTTAACATCACACGTATCATTATCAAGCGGCATCAACTTGCACAGGGCAAGGCCTCTGTCGTGCCGGCGCTAGTCATCAGGGTCATGGCGAAGAAGATAGGGGAGATTGAACCGCTCCTTCACCCTTGGGTTCCTTGCAATGATGTTATTAGTTGAGTTGAGAATGGGCTGGAATGAACCTGCCATGCTAGCCGTGGTGATGATGTCGCATCGATCAATGAGTTCCTCCACCACGTCATCTTTCAGATCGGGGCAAGAATAACGAGGTCGTTTCTGGCCTCTTCCCTCCATGGAGAAGACGATCGAAGAATGGCAGAAGAAAGGGTGAAGGGCTGAAGGAAAATGGAGGAGGGAGAGCAAGAGCGTGCGACAGCAGTTCCAAATCAAGAGGGAAAGGCGAAGAGTCGGTGGACGGTTGCGAGTTTGCCACGGTTCACGAAGAGGCGCCCCGGCCTACATGTCCATTCGGAAATACTCCTACTACTCGCCGTCATCTCACTGATATGTTGGAACGGGACCACATGTCAACGAAACATGGTGTGTAATTTCTCGTGCAAAATGCGATCTGGCCGCGTTGGCCCGAGGTGCCACATTAGTTATCGACCTTTATTTTTTTAATGGCGTGCCGATCAGTTTTGAAGCACGACTAACTTGTACTGTACACAGAGAAAATATAAACTACTCTACCACTACCCCACCTCCAGTACTAGTAGTATAAAAAAGATATATATAGGCTGGAGCTTAAGCGCTTTCTTGCTAAGGGCTGCCCACTTGCTTCTCACACTACCACCCTCTCTCCAGATCTAAAAAAGACGGCCCGTCTCTCCCTCCTCATCGGTGGTCACAGATCCGCTGGGGAAGAAAAGGACGTGCAGTGTTGACGCACTCGTCATCGGCGAGCGAGGTCACGCACTGACGACAAGGCTGTCCTCTCAGACCTAGCACCCGCGCGGGATGGCCTCCATCCCCAAGCTCGCTGCCGTAGTGTGTGCGGAGGACAACGACCACGAGAGAAGCCACTTCCCGCCGAGCCTCAGGTATGCTACCTCTTTTCGAGCCATAACCTTGTTCTATTGCCCCATATGCCACGTCGTTGCATGTGGATCTTTTTCCACTCCACCATCTTCCCAATTTGCTATCCTCTACTCTGCTGGCCACGCAGACGAAAACCATAATTTGCACTATTAAAGGAAACCCTACTTCATGCAGACTAATCCATGTCTGGGTTGAATAAGGAAAGGAAGGGAGACTGTACTGTCCAAGAGAGTAGGCATCGAACCCGCATCTAGGTTGAAAAGGGGAAAATCAGTGGCTAAGGAACGAGTCTCGCGTCTCTTGGTTGAAGAAGGGTAGAAAGGCATGACAACGCAATAGAGAATGACCAGGTCGATCGGTTTGTTGTTCTCGCATAGGAAGAAGGTGGATAAAGAGAACAAAAATGGGACCGTAATCCACATATGCTGCCTAGATATTTGTTGCTCTGGGCAACCATACCTCCCTCACCACTCTGCGTCCGTGGAGGTACATCGTACTGGTGCCTCCCATGCTCCTATTGCCACTTTTTTCGCTGTTAGTATAACGCCAGCAGTCAAGTCAAGCAATGCTACTGCTAAAGTGATGCCACATTTAACTAATGCCACTCTCAGTCTAATGCCACCCATAAATTTAAGCAATGCCATTTAATGTCACTGGATTATTTCAGGGTTAGCTGTTGATTGTGGATGTATTAAAGATTTTTCAGCTACAAGGCATTCTAATGCTGCTGCACAGCCAGTATACCAACGATGAAACTTGTTACTCCCGTAAGATTTTTTGCACTGTTAATGCTTATATATTACATACCTCACTTTCATGAGACAAGTTAAATTTTTTGTGCAGTGTCACCAAAGTGCCAAGGCGCTGATGTCATTTTATTTTGGTTAAACTGCACAGACAATTATGAAGACAAGAGGAAAGGGCAAGAGTGGGCACCTCCTCATCTTCCTCCTCCCCCGTCTCATCCACCCCTCCTCCTGCATATATTAAGGAACAAAGGGTGTAGAGTTCACTCAAATTATCCCAGTAAAGCTAGTCACACCTTTGTTAAAATTAATGTTCATTATGTTATCGAAGGAGGTCTGTATGTTTGTCTCTAATGCATGTCGACTACATACCTGACATCATGATGTAATGTTAAGTCATTTCCTTTTGTACAGTGTCATTGGATTGTCAAGGCGGTGATGGCATTTTATTTTAGTAGAACTGCACAAAATTTGCTTAAAAGAAGAGGGAAGGTCGGGAATGGCTCGCTTTTCCAAAAAAAACTATGTATGCCTTCCTCACATCAGCGGTTGTTGCTTTATTTATTCCTTCAAACACGTGGTTAGAAACAGTCTTGCTAACTTTTCCCATTATGAAATTGGAATGCTTATATTTGTGAGTCTATGCTTCAACTAGTGCTACTTTTAGAGTAAGCACACATTCAATATCTATGCAAACAGGGATGCTCGATTTTAGTGGAACTGCACAAAAAGTCCAACTGGTTCAACATTAGGAGCATGTTTTTTGCCAACCTTTATATCCAATTGGTGGCACTATGAGCTATTCATTATGAAGGTACATGGTTTGCTACTATCTTGCTACTCTTTTTGTACTATCATTAGATAGTAATACTAGTGGTTTGCATGTGAATTTATTGGCAGGGTGGACCTACATTGGAGGTGCAGGACATGATTCAATGATTGGATGCTTAATTTCAGTTGTATCGATTTCACCTCTTCCATCACTGTGAACAAGGATATCCTTGGTCTGATGAAGAATAGGCACTATATTTCTGCTCTGAACCAGCAAATCAATTCAGTATGAAATTGTCCAGGGCAAAACATAACTGTATCAGATTGTCTAGTGCAGAACATGACAGATGCTAAGCGGAAGAGACATGTTTAAACGGAAAATACAAGGTGTGGTATATGTTTACTAGCTGCTTGATATTTGTGCAGACAGAGATGTCTGCCCGTTGCTATTTGGCAAACCAACAAAGTGCCCGCAATTTTGGTTGAACTGCATAAGAGAATAGTATAGTCACTACATGCAGTGCCATTTGAAAATAGACACAGAAAGATTGGATAGTCACTTCATGGACTGCAGAAAAGTAGTACCCTACTATTTATTGGCCAACACTAGGTGCTTCATTGCTTTGGTATGATTATACAATGGACATCATTTTGCCTAAGTTAAAGTTTGTATTCCGAAAATAGTCTCGCAGTGTGATCGAGGGAAGACCAAATCATATTGAAGTGCATGTTCCTCCATCATGTCTAGTTCATTCTCATGGTTCCAGCTGTTGGTGAAACCACTTATGTTTGCAAGAGGAATTGTAGACTTCACAAACAAATTTGTCTTTCAGTCTGTACTGAATGTTGGCCAATAGAAACATCCATGTTAGTAGGAAGAACAGATGTTTTTTCTAGATCTTTGCTTTTGGAGCTACATATTTGTATATGATATGTGAGTCATTGAGATGCATTAACATGTTGATCTTATGTATGGGAATCGTACTAGTTAGTTTTAGTTGTGACGCAAGATCTGAAGTGGCTGATCTTTGCTTTTGGAGCTACATATTTGTATATGATCCGTGAATCATTGAGATGCATTAACAGTTACTTATTTCTGTTCGCTTAGTGTTTACAAGTTACTAATTGATCACTAGCTAGCCTACAAATGCGCTCCTGGCAGTTTTATTTGCGACGCAAGATGCGAAGTGGCAGTTTTTTGAATAAAAATGCCTACCTCTGAAGAAACTAACAAGCTCGTATGCAAGCAAGTGCCTCCTATTGCACCTCTGGCAAGTCCGAGGCGAGGCGGAGGACGCCGGTGATGGCGTTTAGCATGGAGAGCAGATGGCGGCCGACATCGTCTAGTTAGCCAAGAGTAAGTTAGTACTTGTACGCTACTAGAGTGTTAGTGGGTGTAGATAGTTAACTTGGCTATGATGGTTGTCAACGTGGAAGTTCAGTACTCTATATGTGGATCAGACCTGTTACTTTGGTCTGAATGTTGAACTTTCCGTTTGAACGTATGGAATCGGCTGTTATTTTTTAAAATGGGTTGTATTTGTCCTCCACGGTTTAGAGGCTGACTTGTGGGCCTAGCAAGTTGACGCGTACACAATCAGGAGATGATTGTACGTGGAGACGATGACAGCAGGGACCCGCCAAAGTCATGGCAGTACGCAAGCAAGTGCCTCCTTATTTACAGCCAATAAAAAAATGGCTGCTCCTTGTGGATTTCTGACATCTGGGTCCCATGCCATTGTCAACATAGTCAATAAATGAGAGAATTGCACAACGAGCGGCTGACACCAGGGACCCAGCAGCTCGCCCAGTTATTTTTGTTTTGGGTTAATTTGATAAATGCCACTCCAAATCTGGTGTATCTGAGAAATGCCACTGCAATTTCCAAACTTTGAAAAATGCCATTTCATGCCATTTCTAGTGGCATTTTTTGAAGTCTGGAGTGGCGTTTTTCAAAGTATGCAAACTGCAGTGGCATTTTTCAAAGTTTGCAAAAATTGCAGTGGCATTTTTATGAATCGCCATAATTGGAGTGGCATTTATCTAATTTGTTTTTGAGACGGAAGCAGGGTGTCAACTGGGCTGTGCGGGACACTCTGGCCTGTCTAGACAGCCTTTTCCTTTATGTTTACCACAGACCAGCCCAGTAGTTTTTTTGTCTTTCTGAAAATGGCTAGCCTAGTTTTTTTTGTGATTTGTCAAGTAAGTCGCTTTATCAGGCCTGTTGGGCTGCAAATCTTTCAAGACGAGAAGAGCTTCATTCGGCTGGCCGAGAAAATGGCCTATCAGCAATGAGAAATGGGCTGTACATTTTTAAAACACATCAAACCGGCAATTATTTTCAAATATCTTTTTTTCATTTCGAGATTTTAAATTGCATTGATTTTTATGCGTGGACAATTTATTGGATTTTATATTGATATACATTTATTTTTAAAATCAGTCTGAATGTGACTCGAAATTTCGGGATTAAAAACAGTTCAGACCGCACCAACATATGCAAAATTTTGTATAATTTTTTAACCGTGGCTACAATATGGGCTGTAATGCTAACATAAAGAATATGGGCTCCAAAAAAATCTGTAAGAATTAGCAAATGGGCTGCAAATTATTTGAAATAATGGAAGATGGGTTGTATGCTGTTTTCCACAGATTTGAGGCTTTCCACAGATGGCCTGTATACTGTTGGATGTCCATCCAACGGCCGTCCTGCTTCTTCAATCTCTGCTCTTCCTGCTCCAGCCGCTCAAACAAGCGCCGGCGGGACTGCCTTCTCCCTCCTCCCTGCGGCCGGCTGTGCTGCCGCGCAGGCCTCACCGCCCCACTATACTCCCATCGCTGGCCTAGCCATCCCTCTACTCACCCACACTTGCTGTTATTCTCCGGCGATGGCAGACGAACCAATAAACCCTCGTACAGTCGTACTCCCCTCCGCGTGGGAAACAAAAACAATGGCCGAGTCTTCCTTGCCTCCGTGTCGTTCCCTTCCTAGGCCTCGCCGTCATCCACCGCCCTGGTGCTCTCGGCGTGGCGTGGTCAGCGTGGTCAATGACCGACATGCATCTGAAGTGGACTGTACGTGGAGAGGCTGACTGCTGGGTCCACGGCCGCACGCAAGGAAATGCCTCCTTATTACGCGCAAAATAATGATTTCCTCCACCTGACATCTGGAACCCACCGAAACGGCCTCTGTATTTCGCGAAAAAAACGTTACCGCCATTGACAGCTCGGACCCACCAGCTATATCTTCGCACGCAAGGAAGTGCCTCCTTATTACGCACAAAAAAATGAATACTCTCCCTGCTAGCTGGGACCCAGTATAGTGGGCCTACTAAGTTGACGGGAACGAAGGGCTTTGTCAACTTAGTCAATATGCATGATTCTAGCTCAACTGACCGTACGATGTCCATCCAACGACCGTAGTGCTTCTTCAACCTCTGGTCTTCCTGCTCCAGCCGCCCAAACCAGCGCGGTCGTGCCGCCTGCTCCTGCCTCCCGTGGCCGGCTGTGCTGCCGCGGAGGCCTCACCGCCCCCATACTACTCCCACCGCTGGCCAGGCCATCCCTCCACTCCACTCAACCACACCCCCTGTTATTCTGCGGCGACGGCAGCGCAGCCGAACCAGTGAACCCTCGTACTCCTCTCCGCGTGGGCATCCACTGCCGCGTCTTCCCCGACTCCGTGTTGTCCCCTTCCTAGGCCTCGCCGTCATCCACTGCCGTGGTGCTGTCGGCTCGCCATGGTCAATGTGGTCAACGACCGAATTCCATTGGAAGAATACTGTACGTGGAGAGGCTGACAGCTGGGTCCACGGCAACCGCAAAGAAGTGCCTCCTAATTACGCGGAAAATAATTATTCCTCCACCTGACAGCAGGGACCCACCGGACGGGCCACCAGTATTTTGCGAAAAAATCGTTTCCCCCTGACTACTAGGACCCACCGGACGGGCCACCGTATTTCGCGAAAAAATGTTCCCCCCGCTGTCAGCTCGGACCCACCGGAAGTGCCTTCTTATTACGCACAAAAAAATGAATACTCCCCCGGGTAGCTGGGACCCACCTTGCTGGGAGGCTGACTTGTGGGCCTACTAAGTTGACGGGGACGGAGGGCTTTGTCAACTTAGTCAATATGCACGATTCTAGCTCCAGTGACCGTACGATGTCCATCCAACGGCCGTAGTGCTTATTCAACCTCCGGTCTTCTTGCTCCAGCCGCCCAAAGCAGCGCCGGTCGTGCCGCCTGCTCCTGCCTCCCATGGCCGGCTGTGCTGCCGTGGAGGCCTCACCGCCCCTACTATTCCCACCGCTAGCCAGGCCCTGCAGCGACGGGAGCGTCACAACGTAGCCGAACGAGTGAACCCTCATACTCCTCTCCGCTTGGGCATCCACTGCCGCGTCTTCACCGGCACCGCGTCGTCCACCGCCCTGGAGCTCTCGGCGCGGCGTGGTCAACGTGGTCAAGGAACGACTTCCATCGGACGTGGACTATACGTGGAGAGGCTGACAACTGGGTCCATGGCGGCAGCAAGGAAGTGCCTCCTTATTACGCGGAAAATAATGATTCCGACCCACTGGACGGGCCACCGTATTTCGTGAAAAAAACATTTCCCCCCTGACTGCTAGGACCCACCAGCTACACCTTCACACGCAAGGAAGTGCCTGACAGTTGGGACCCACCTGGTCGAAGCGTACGTAGCGTTGTAATTCTGGTCGCGAACGTGTACGTACATATATACTGGTGGATGTAGAGGCGCGCACGTGTCGTACAGCGGCCAGGGTGCAAGAAAGAAAATACGGCCACATATGTGTACATATTGGCAGGGTCTCGAACGCCTACTCGCGCATACGTATGGCGAGGGCTCGTGTACATGGCTAGGTCAGAACGGAGAAACAGCGTCGTCGTCGTGTTCATGGGTCGGAACGGAATGCGTGGCTGTGTTCATCGGGAGGGCTTGGACGGAAGAGGCGATGGAAACGAGGCCTGGCGTACCGCACAACGGAGGAAACAGACCTCCTACGGTCGAAACGGGGGTCCTGTTGATCGGGAGGGGTGTGGCGTACCGCAAAACGGAGGAAACGGACCTCCTACGGTTGAAACGGGGGTCCTGTTGATTGGGAGGGGTGTGGCATACCGCAAAACAGAGGAAACAGACGTCCTACGATCGAAACGGGGGTTCTGTTGATCGGGAGGGGTGTGGCGTATCGTAAAATGAAAGGAACGGACTTGTGTTGGAACGCTACGGTCGAAACGGGGGTCCTATT
>NC_057797.1:50316382-50320518 GCF_018294505.1 Triticum aestivum
ATGAATACTCCCCCTGTTAGCTGGGACCCAGTATAGTGGCAGGCTGACTTGTGGGCCTACTAAGTTGATAGGGACGGAGGGCTTTCTCAACTTAGTCAATATGCACGATTCTAGCTCCAGTGACCGTATGATGTCCATCCAACGACCGTAGTGCTTCTTAAACTTCTAGTCTTCTTGCTCCAGCCGCCCAAACCAGCGCCGGTCGTGCCTCGTGCTCCTGCCTCCCGTGGCCGGCTGCGATGCGGCGGAGGCCTCACCGCCCCCTACTACTCCCACCGCTGGCCAGGGCATCCCTCTACTCACCCACACCCCCTGTTATTCTGCGGTGACGGCAGCCTCACACTGCAGCGAACCAGTGAACCCTCGTACTCCTCTACGCGTGGGCATCCACTGCCGTGTCTTCCTTGGCTCCACGTCGTCCCCTTCCTAGGCCTCGCCGTCATCCACCGCCCTGGTGCTCTCGGCGCGTCGTGGTCAATGTGGTCAAGGAACGGCTTCCATCGGACGTGGACTGTACGTGGAGAGGCTGACAACTGGGTCCATAGCCGCAACAAGGAAGTGCCTCCTTATTACGTGCAAAATAATTATTCCTCCACCTAACAGCGGGGACCCATCGGATGGGCCATCGTATTTCGTGAAAAAAACGTTTCCCCCCTAACTGCTGGAACCCACCAGCTACATCTTCGCACGCAAGGAAGTGACTGACAGTCGGGACCCACCTGGTCGAAGCATACATAGCGTTGTCATTCTGGTCGCGAACGTGTACGTACATATATACTGGTGGATATAGAGGCGTGCGCGTGTCATAGTAGAGGCGCATACATGTCATAGTAGAGGCGCGCATGTAGCATGTACACGTACGTATAGTGGCCAGGGTGCAAGAAAGAAAATACGGCCACGTATGTTTACATATGGGCGGGGTCTCGAACGCCTACTCGCGCATACGTACGACCAAGGCTCGTGTACATGGCTGGGTCGGAACGGAGAAACAGCGTCGTCGTCGTGTTCATGGATCGGAACGGAATGCGTGGCTGTGTTCATCGGGAGGGCTTGGACGGAAGAGGCGATGGAAACGAGGCCTGGCGTACCGCACAACGGAGGAAACAGACCTCCTACGGTCGAAACGGGGGTCCTGTTGATCGGGAGGGGTGTGGCGTACCGCAAAACGGAGGAAACGGACCTCCTACGGTTGAAACGGGGGTCCTGTTGATTGGGAGGGGTGTGGCATACCGCAAAACAGAGGAAACAGACGTCCTACGATCGAAACGGGGGTTCTGTTGATCGGGAGGGGTGTGGCGTATCGTAAAATGAAAGGAACGGACTTGTGTTGGAACGCTACGGTCGAAACGGGGGTCCTATTCATCGGGAGGGGTGTGGCTTACCGCAAAACAGGACTCCACGAGATACTGTTCATCTCCACCGTCGACCCCCTCCAGCCTCCACGAGCTACTGTTCATCCACCGTCGACCTCCTCCAGCCTCCACGGGCTCCTGTTCATCCTAGCCTCCACCGCGCGCTACTCCACCGGCTACTGTTCAACCACCCCTCCACCATCTACTGTTTATCCATCCCTCCACAGCACGGGGTCCTGTTCAACCACCCCTCCACGGGCACCCCTCCACCGCCTACTGTTCATCCTGCCCTCCACACCACAGGGTCCTGTTCATCCACCCCTCCACGGGCACCCCTCCACCGTCTATTGTTCATCCAGCCCTCCACCACACCACGGGGTCTTGTACGTTCATCCAGATTCAACGCCACTGCTCACTGTTCATCCACCCCCCCGCAACGCTCACTGTTCATCCCATCGATCGGCTTCAGTTAGCAGCAGTAGCCAAGGAATCGCTCGATCGGGTTCAGTTAACAGCCATCGATCGATCGCTCGGGTTCAGTAACGTGTAGCCTGCAGTGCAATCCCTCGGGTTTAGTTAGATCCCAACGCCTCGCTCGGGTTCAGTTAGAGCAAACGCCTCTCACACACGCGCGTACGTGTACGAGAGAAACGCGCATCGCTCGGCCCCCGACCTCCCACCGTAACCGGGAACTCCCCAAAATTTTCCTCCCCCTCGCTTCTACCACGGTTTTTTCCGCCATGGACGGCCCAAAGAATGTCATGCAGCTGCGTCTCCAACCCATCCAGGATGAAAAGCCCATTTTCTGTCATGATTTTTTGTCATAGAAGTAGGAGCCCACCACATCTATGATGATACCGGGTTTTGTCACAATTATCGTCATAGAAGTGTCATATGTATGACAGAAACTTTTTTCGTTCGGCCCAAAATGTCACGGATGTGTCTTTTTTTGAAGTGCTCACCGCCCCACCGTACACCCATCGCTGGCCTAGCCATCCCTATACTCACCCACGCCTGCTGTTATTCTCCGGCGACGGCCGACGAACCAGTAAACCCTCATACAGTCGTAATCCCCTCCGCATGGGAAACCACTACCGAGTCTTCCCTTCCTCTGTGTCGTTCCCTTCCTAGGCCTCGCCGTCGTCCACCACCCTGGTGCTCTCGGCGCGGCTTGGTCAACATGGTCAACGACCGACATGCATCTGAAGTGGACTGTACGTGGAGAGGCCGGCAATTGGGTCCACGGCCGCACGCAAGGAAATGCCTCCTTATTATGCGCAAAATAATGATTCCTCCACCTAACATCAGGGACCCCCCGAAAGGGCCTCCGTATTTCGCAAAAAAAATATTACCGCCGCTGACAACTCGGACACACCAGCTATATCTTCGCACGCAAGGAAGTGCCTCCTTATTACGCACAAAAAATGAATACTCCCCCTGTTAGCTGGGACCCAGTATAGTGGCAGGCTGACTTGTGGGCCTACTAAGTTGATAGGGACGGAGGGCTTTCTCAACTTAGTCAATATGCACGATTCTAGCTCCAGTGACCGTATGATGTCCATCCAACGACCGTAGTGCTTCTTAAACTTCTAGTCTTCTTGCTCCAGCCGCCCAAACCAGCGCCGGTCGTGCCTCGTGCTCCTGCCTCCCGTGGCCGGCTGCGATGCGGCGGAGGCCTCACCGCCCCCTACTACTCCCACCGCTGGCCAGGGCATCCCTCTACTCACCCACACCCCCTGTTATTCTGCGGTGACGGCAGCCTCACACTGCAGCGAACCAGTGAACCCTCGTACTCCTCTACGCGTGGGCATCCACTGCCGTGTCTTCCTTGGCTCCACGTCGTCCCCTTCCTAGGCCTCGCCGTCATCCACCGCCCTGGTGCTCTCGGCGCGTCGTGGTCAATGTGGTCAAGGAACGGCTTCCATCGGACGTGGACTGTACGTGGAGAGGCTGACAACTGGGTCCATAGCCGCAACAAGGAAGTGCCTCCTTATTACGTGCAAAATAATTATTCCTCCACCTAACAGCGGGGACCCATCGGATGGGCCATCGTATTTCGTGAAAAAAACGTTTCCCCCCTAACTGCTGGAACCCACCAGCTACATCTTCGCACGCAAGGAAGTGACTGACAGTCGGGACCCACCTGGTCGAAGCATACATAGCGTTGTCATTCTGGTCGCGAACGTGTACGTACATATATACTGGTGGATATAGAGGCGTGCGCGTGTCATAGTAGAGGCGCATACATGTCATAGTAGAGGCGCGCATGTAGCATGTACACGTACGTATAGTGGCCAGGGTGCAAGAAAG
The DNA here is from genome assembly GCF_018294505.1 of Triticum aestivum. NCBI lineage: Eukaryota > Viridiplantae > Streptophyta > Magnoliopsida > Poales > Poaceae > Triticum > Triticum aestivum. Next base: position 50,320,045 of record NC_057797.1, read on the forward strand.
AAAATACGGCCACGTATGTTTACATATGGGCGGGGTCTCGAACGCCTACTCGCGCATACGTACGACCAAGGCTCGTGTACATGGCTGGGTCGGAACGGAGAAACAGCGTCGTCGTCGTGTTCATGGATCGGAACGGAATGCGTGGCTGTGTTCATCGGGAGGGCTTGGACGGAAGAGGCGATGGAAACGAGGCCTGGCGTACCGCACAACGGAGGAAACAGACCTCCTACGGTCGAAACGGGGGTCCTGTTGATCGGGAGGGGTGTGGCGTACCGCAAAACGGAGGAAACGGACCTCCTACGGTTGAAACGGGGGTCCTGTTGATTGGGAGGGGTGTGGCATACCGCAAAACAGAGGAAACAGACGTCCTACGATCGAAACGGGGGTTCTGTTGATCGGGAGGGGTGTGGCGTATCGTAAAATGAAAGGAACGGACTTGTGTTGGAACGCTACGGTCGAAACGGGGGTCCTATT